>NW_027437181.1:41921479-42083979 GCF_033239565.1 Halichoeres trimaculatus | reverse complement strand
GAAGGCATGAAGCCAGGAGTCTACCATGACACTTCTGCCTCGACTGCAGGTCATCGTGGATGCTGATGGGGAGTAGAGGTGGGGTGATCATGAATAAGTCCTGGCTCAGGGTGGTGTTAGGAAGGAGACTTGAGGAATTGTGATAACAGAGGAGGGTGTCAGAGGGAGAGAGACCAGGGTGCACCGCAGGGAGGGGGTTCAGAGTCAGAGGGTGGGGGCTGAGAGTCAGAGAGTGGGGGCTTAGAGTCACGTTGGATGAGAGCATGTGTTCAGAAATGTCCTGCATGAAAGTGAAGAGGGGAGTGTGTGAGGGGATGTGCTGACATACAGACGCTCAGAGTTCAGCCCCAAGCTGTGGAGGAGCTGCAGGGTGTGGACAGGAATGGACTCTGTACATGGTTTTTTCACAGTCCCCTCAGAACTGTATTCATAAATATATGAGCACACTCCACGGCAAGACTCTTCATAAAATGCAACATGTGTTAGCCCTTTATTTCTGGCTCAGGTTCTGGCACAGTTTCCCTGGCTCGGTATCAGCCCTGGAACCTGCACGCAAAGGTCAGAGCTAATAATGTGGCAAGGAAGAGCTGGGCTCAGCAGCAAGATGGCTTGTGGAGGGGAGAGCTGGGTATTTCATGTGTGAAACAAAGCAGGGAAACACTGCTGGATTGCCAACAAAATCAGGACTGAGCCGTTATGAGGCACATGTGTAAAATAACGATGACTTCACAGCAGGCTCTGCTAACATACAGCGTCCAGATTTGTTGAAGATGAAGAAAGATGCTGCTGTCATCTTGTTAAATCTTTACAGAGCAGAATTTTAATGGTGTGTGATTGTGGCCAGTGAAGGTAATGGATGAGTGATTGCCTCGTGTGATTTATTAAGAAGAAAGCTATTAGGAGCTGCTGCTGCTTTAGTGATCATTAGGTCCAGTTCAGACCAGTCAGCTAATTGGTGAGAGGACCTGAAGGCTCATTCAGCATGTGTATGTTACAGATCCATTAACTGTAGATCTGCTGAGAAACATGCAGAGCTGCAAGACATTTTTACATGTTGAGTTACTCTCTGCAGCTGATACTGTTTAAAATCTGAGGTTTACCTGTGGCACAGCAGGCAGGAAACAAGTCCAATTTTCACCTTTAATGACTATTCATATATATATATATATATATATATATATATATATATATATATATATATATATATATATATATATATATATATATATATATATATATATATATATATATATAAATATATATATATATATATATATATATATATATATATATATATATAACATCCTTGCCACTGATGTTGTACAACCATTTACTCTGCGTCTATAGAGGTAAATTAAGTTTTTCAGCTGGGGGAGGCGGGGTCTGGCAGAGCTTGCCAATCAAAACCCTGCACGTAAACTACTGTGGGTGAGAGCGGTGCGCTCTTTGGATGAGAGCTCAGCATGGATATAATGAGAAGATGTGAGATGACAGAGACATAGCGAGACCCTGCAAGTCAGAAAAGTTTAGGCAGCTCACGCACCAACTGAGGATGTGTCGCCGTAGTTCAGAGAGTAGGAACAGAGCCATTGTGAGAAAAGAAGATGGAGATCATGGAGAGGATCAAAGGTTTGAATGCTGGAGATGAACGTGATAAAAAAATTGTATGTTTTTCTGTTTTTTGGATCAAAAAACAGGAATACACACATGAAAGAGAGTCCACTCTTCTTAGGTAGTTTTGGTGTTTATAGAGTCATAGAAAACTATTATTTGGGTCTGGAAAGATCATTTAAGTGAATAAGTTAATCGGGTTAATTCTTAAAGTTAATTTGTGCTGTAATTAATTAATGTGACTAATTAATGTAATTAATGAATTATATATTTATAAACAGTGTATGGCACTGGTAAGGACAGACTTATGGGACAAACTTACAATGTTTGCTTGTTTTCATTTTTTAAAAATCTGTATTACATAACTGTACTGATAAATACCTTACCTCGTGCTGTTATCCAGTAAAATGTTGACTTGAACAAAGAAAATTTGTTCCAAAATAATTACACCCCTGGTTAAAAGTCACATATTTACAACAGTGTGTGTGAGAGACTCTGGCCCAGAAGGTGGCGAGGCAGTCCAGTTAAAACAGATCCTCCTCACAGCATCTTTAAGTGAGGACCTCGTCATCTCAGCAAGTCTTTCTACAATTTTTGTGAAGATCTGTGAATGTTTTGATCAGTTCACAGACAGATTCAGGGATTGCTGCAACATGTGATCATGTAGAGGTTTGAAAATCTGCACACGCTCAGTCTGAACATCCAGAGTTGGTGCTTAATATCCATGATAAAAATATGGTAAAGTATAATCCCCCTCTTCAATGTCTAGGTTAGAACATTGATTAAAATTAGCTGTGTGCAGGGTTAAACTGACC
The DNA here is from genome assembly GCF_033239565.1 of Halichoeres trimaculatus. Classification (NCBI taxonomy): domain Eukaryota; kingdom Metazoa; phylum Chordata; class Actinopteri; order Labriformes; family Labridae; genus Halichoeres; species Halichoeres trimaculatus. The sequence continues at coordinate 42,081,553 of NW_027437181.1, read as the reverse complement.
TCTGATATACGTCCACCACTTCACTAAAAAAAACGTTCTCGCTCTGTGTTTCACACACACACACACTCACACACACACACACACACACACACACACACACACACACACACACACACACACACACACACACACTCACACACACACACTCTCTCTCTCTCTCTCTCTCTCTCTCTCTCTCTCTCTCTCTCTGATGTTATTACAGTTGTACAGTCAAGTGACAATCACTCTGTTCCTCTGTTTGTTATGTTTGTCCTGGACTCATCTCAGCAGCAGGTGGACTCACGGTGAACACAGGTCAGGTCTTAGGTCCAGAGACAGTTTGGGGCTGCCTGGAGCTCTCACAGATTCAGGGCTCTAATTTCGTAGACCAGGCGCAGGCGCAGGTTCAGGCGCAGGCGCAGGCGCAGGCGCACCTGCCCTGCGCCGGCCTTCGCCGTGCGCACAGGGCGTGACCGGCGCACTTTGCAAGTTTCCTGCAGTGCCAAGAGAGGCGCAGTACAGGCGCACATAAGCGCAGAGCTGCGCGTCCACGCCTCCCTCCGCGCAAATGGCAGAGAGGGAGGAGAAAAGCCGTGAGTGGGTTTAACACAGCCGAGCGCTGTTTTCACCAATCAAATGAGCGCGTCTCCTCGCCTTTAAATGCCCTGCGACTGAGGCGCAGCGTCTGATTGGTCTGAGTGATCTCCAGCACCTCAGAGAGTGCTGGTAGCGGAGACGGTCAGAGCCGCTGTCCCTGCAGCAGGTCAATGGACAGAGGGGCGCATCGGAGGACACGACGCGCGTCACCTTGTGGGCCAGCTCCCGGGACAGATTTAATCTGTTCCTTTGTCTTTATCCGGAGTAAAAAATGAAGAGGCAGTTACACAGCTGGCTTATCCATTCAGAATACTTTTGATCCACCTGCACTCCTGGTTTGTCATCGCCAAGCAGAGCCTTTGGTGATATACTGTATACTCTCCCAGTGTCTCCACCTCATCCTCCTTACAATAATGTACTCCATCTTTTTAGATCACGTTAAAAATAAAGACTAAAACAGAGAAATATGGGAAATCACGGGTAAATCCTGAGTGACATACGTTTATTTTGTCTTTTTTTTCTTCGTCTTTTCTCTCCCTCTTTTCTTTGAATTAAATGAAATGAGAGAACCAGATATACTCAGTATCAGATGTTAAGGCTGTTTATTCTTTAATTGTAAGATGTGCATCAAACTTCCAGCTGCCGTCAGGTTAACTTTCCATTCTGACAAACGGCTTTAATCTGACATCAGATGTGACGGGAAAGTTAATATAGATACAAATGTATATGCTGGTTCAGACAGTTACATTAAATAGTGATTGCTGTGATTGTTTACTGCATTAAAATGTGCCTGACACTCTGGAAACCTGCCTCTGAGGCTTTGATGACATGTTCACACGTGTGCGCCTGTCACCAAATTACAGCTGCGTGGGGTGTGCTCAGCCTTGCGCTGAGGATAGACCAGGTTGGAGCTGGCGAGCTTTCAGCGCACTTTTTTGGCACGAAATTCTCACTGCGCCAACATGAATCTGCTGACACCTCCCCCTGGTGCGCCGTCAACTCCCCCTGGCGCGCTGTCACACCCATCTCAGTGCAGACGGTCAACCAAATTGTCAAACTGGCAGCGCACGGCGGTGCGCCGCACGAAATTAGCACTGCGCAGGCTGCGCCAGGCTTGCGCCCCCTGCGCTGCGCCACGAAATTAGAACCCTCAGTGTCTAGCTCAATCCACTGGAGACAGGAAGTGTGTCTCACTTTGCTAAGTTAAAAGAAAATATACAATTTCAACATCTGTCTTCCACAGAACAGGTTCGGTACTTTTCATGGTTACTCACTCGATCCTGCTCCAGAGTGACCAAATGGACTGCAGGTGTGTTAGTGAATGACTCTAAACCAGCAGCACACAAACAGTATAAAAAAAAGCCTGTCTGTTGATTTGATCCTTCCTCAGTTTGACCACACAAAGATCTGATAGCATGCAAACCAACACAGTGGTTTGTTTCTGGTATCTACGCTCATGTTGATTGTTCCTCCCTCTTTCCCCACGATCTGCGGACATTTATAGTCAATAAAATCCTGACCACCTTTCAGTAACCTCTGCCTCTGTTGAAAAACAGCACACCTTTGGAAGAGTCACTTTGTATCTACAGTGGGGAGCAAGTGCTCATGGGAAGCAGAGTCTTTATTTCTAGCTCCATCATTACCTTTTGCAAAAAGTCCTCACAGTTCCTTCAGAGTCAAGGCTTTTGGCATATTTTTTTTTCAGAGTATGTGATGTAGACTGGCCTGTTGCACACAGAAATTTTCTTGTATCAGCACAAAATCTGGGAATATTAGAATCAGAAATATTTCATTGATCCATGGGGGAAAATTGTTTGTGAGTTTTTGGCATGCTGCAGGTTTTGGTCTTTTCACGTACGTACAACCTACTATACACTTACCACTAACTACAAACAAACAACCAAAAAAACAGTAGGCACTACCAGAAGGTAGTTTGGAAAACAGCCATAGCCCTGACAGGCCTCCAGAGGTCAGCCAATGAGAGGGAGGAGGTTTGGGGTGTTAGTGGAGTGAGGGTCTGAAAGAGACAGCAGCTCAAACAAAGTGTATCAGATAGAAGCTGGAATCAGGGTTTTTAAAACACCAGGGAGAGAAAAGTAGAGGTTTTTGAGCTGTTTATCATGTAAAGCTGCTACAGGGACAGTTCATGGACTAAAGGTAGCGAGTAAGGTAGTGGAGGGTGTTTACATTCCTGCCAGCTGGCTCCAACTCCCAACAGGTAGGTTGAGAGCAGGTGTGGAAGGCCACACACCTGCTGCTGATGGAGGGGTCAGGGGCCAGTTGTTCAAAGAATTTAATCTGGATTAAAATGATCTGGATTTAGAAATACCATCTTCTGCTGTTCAGGATCAGGTAATCTGGTATCACAGGTTCATCTCTGATGGTTGTTTCTTTGACGTTACTATAGAGTGACAAATAACAGATAACTGGACATATTATTTCTGTTTGCTTTTGAAATCTGTTTGGGGGATTGTTTCATGCAGACAGGATCATTTTAGTGTCTACTTTACTGAAAGGTAGCCTCTACTTTATCTACTTTATCACTTTACTTGTTAAACAGGTCAAGTGCAAAATATAAACTTAAGCATAAAGACTAAATTCTACAAATGTTTTGTTTGACCAATTTTAAAGTTTTACTACATTTTCTCCGTAAAACCCACCTTGAATGCTACCCCTGTTGGGATCAGGATAATCCTGTTTTTGGATCAAAGTGATCCAAATCCTAATGAAAAGTTTTGAACACAAACTGAAGGTTTGATCCAGACTGAAACCACGATTGGAAAATCTTTCTTTCTCTTTTATTATTTCGAACAACCCATTTTCAGAGACAAAACACCTGCTCACCATCCAACTTCCAAAGAAAATAAATGTTTTTTGCAAGGTTTCGTGCTACAGACCTTCATCAGGCAAACAGTTTGATTAAAGGAAAGAACGTGTTAAATAGGAGGTGGTGTCCTCACACCTGCAGCCACCTCCTCATCACGACATCAAAATTCAGTCGATCAAAACAGCCAAGATAAAAAGTGCAGGTAAGTTACCTGGCTGAGAGAGTAAATGTGAGAAAAATAAACCCAGAAATACACTTTTCAAACCACAAATTGATTTATTATAATATTAAGGGGATATTTATTTATTTTCTCATTGAGTTTCCTTTCTTGTGGTATATATATTTAAGAGACCACAAACAACATACACAGTCAGGAATAGAGATCCTGTGAAACTAATTATCTCTCAATTTAGGACGTGCATCTGTCTGACTGCCCCTTCCCCCAACAATGACTGTTAGACTTTCACTGGATGCCTTGACCCCATCGAATATCTTGAATTCTGCATCAGGGCGAGGCCTCGGGAGACTGTGATAGTCTGGTACGGGGGCGTCCTCGGTCTTGAAGCTCTGTCTGTCTCAGTTTGTCAGCTTCATAACTGGACTCCTCTGGTGCCAGCCCGTATCCCTTACTCTGCTTCCTGCCCCCTGGACAACTGGCTGTCACCCGGGCTATTCTGCTGCACACACATGCCCTCACACTCCCAGATCCCAGATACATGCCTACCTGTCCCCAGGGCAACCAAACATATCATGTAAACACGTCCTGCTTTAAAATGCTTGAGATGATGCTCAGGAGTTTCATGCACTTCTTAATGTGACTGTGATTCCACTGGAAGTGAATCCATTATCAGGGACTTCACAGGTCTTTCTGGGAGGACTCTTGGATCCAGCTGATCTCTCAGCATCATTAATAATCTGGTAAACAGTGTAAGGTTAAACACTGGAGCTCCCTGCAGCTCTGTCAGGCTCAATTTGGCTCAGCGTCAGAGAAAAGGATTCAAGCTGTTCTCAAGCCGAGCCTGACAATGGAGGAGAGAGAGGAAGAAGACCCTCTACTCTTTCACTCCAAACATGCAAGATGTGGACAGCATGGTGCCTGAGCTCCTGTTTGTGTTTTTGCTGATGTGTGACCAGAGCGCCTCCACACCTCACAAGCCTTCCTAATATGAGACGTGGCATCTACATCCAATCATTTTTACCACATCAGCTATGGATTTGTGGCGCAGCCCAGGAATCCTTTTAATCCCTCTGATTTTTTCTCTGCTCTTAATCCCTTTTTAATTCAACTCTCCGGGTGACTTACAAGGAGTCAGGCCTGAAATATAGGCAGAGGATTCTGTCAGGTTACACTTTTTCTCAATACAAGACCTGTTCCAGTGTGTCTGGAGGAGCACAGTAGAGGACTGTCAGAGTTTAGCTAGGACGTTTTATCTGGCTTCGGGCTAAAGATGGATGCTTTTGGTTTGGAGCCATGAAGTCCAAGGTGCTGCTCAGCTGAGGAAGAACAGATATTCAGCTGGAGCCCCGGCCTCCAGTGTTTTTCAGCAGTGTCATTGGTATTGGGGTTATCGTCACTCTTTAGAAGCCCATCAGTGCTAACCCCATGTTCTGACCTATAGCTTCAACCTGAATGTTTAGTCTGATGGTCCAGCTCATCAGTCCATCAGCTGACTGGCCAGGACAGGCCTGAGGTCAAAGGTCAAGATGAGGGAAATGATGAGGGAAGAAAGAAAACACATGAGGACGTATGAGAGACTCCTTTTGTTGTCAGACATGTTCAATGAGAGGATCAGAGGTGTAGAAAGGAAAGGAGTACAGAGATGAAAAACAAGACCAACAGCTGCAGCACCTCGACCTGATGTTGAGTTTGCTAAATTACCTTAATAGCCCTAATATAAGACAGTATGGGTTTTTTTTTGTTGAAAATGATGTGAAAAGTGGGGTTACCTTATAATCAGGGTACGACCATTGACACATAGACATGCTCATAGTTGTCTAAGATCTCTGAACAACTGCAACAGCAGGGGGCGCCAGCTTTTTATAAAGCCAGTGACCGCACTGCTGGTGTGGTCATCTCATGAGCACCAGCGAAGAAACACCACCTAACATCTGTTTGATAATCAATGTTTGATGTTTTTGGTTGCTGTTACCGTAGTACTTAGAAACCACTCATGTCAATCACTCCATTCACACAGCACCTTCTGCAGTCCGTCTGCGCCGTGATCACAGCCCGCTGTGTGCGGCTGTTTCACTGCAAGTCAATTTCTGCAGAGCAGATCGTACCAAACAGCAAATCAGACACGAAAACGTATTTTTAAAAAAAGCTCCTCGTTCAGCCTCCTGATCGTAAATCTCAACCTTGTTTATCAAAGCCACGTCCCTGGCCCATGGTCAGAACTCATCAGAGGGTCACAGCCAGAGAAAATGGGACTTTTTGGACGAGGGAAAGTTCATCTTGGAGGTGAAAAACGTCATATTGCAATACAACACAACACATCCTTTCTATAAGGACGCCAACAGAAAGCAGAAGGAATGGACTGAAGCTGCTGAAGTTTTGGGAGGGCCAGGTGAGTTCAACATACTTACTTTTTACCATGCATGTCTGTTGTAATGTGTGGGATTCCTGCAGGAACATGTGGCTCTCCTGTGATCTTGTGTGCTGTGCTGCAGAGAAGCACCCAGTATGAATTGGCAGGTACCACAAAACCATGGCGCTGCACAGCATGGTGCTCACGCTTTGTGTGAATAAGGGGTCAGCTCCATTCATCCACCTTTGGTGATTGTTTGACACTAACTGCAACTAACAGTTACTAAATATAAGTTCAAATTTAAAGAATAATAATAATGTGAAAACATGAGTGAGTGCAACTTCCAACTCAAAAGCAAAACTCAAAAAGTTTGGTTCATTAGCTTAACACAAAACTTTGCTGAAGCTTTTACCTTACAATTTTGAGTGCTCCCAACTTTATTATCATTTTTATTATTATTATTTTTAATCACAGTGTACCGAGTATTACCATCTTCTTTATTTCTTGTAGTGCAAATGTTCCACTTTTAAAGAGACTGTTTTGGCTGATACCAGGATATCATGAAAGCCATCGCTAACCCTAATCAAAAATAAAAAACTCAACAGAAACTCAGGAAATAAATGAAGCCATCAAACCAAAGTAGGAGAAACCCACGTTGTGACGACTGCTGTTTCTCCTGTGCCGCTGACCACAGGCAGCCAGTGTAACTGACCCCAGCCACCACAGAATCCTCAGTGCCCACAATCTGCTGACAAATCACACACTTTCCTCTCTCAGGGTGCCCCTTTCCTCCCAGCTTACGACTCACCCGCAAGTCTCCCACCCCCCAAACTTACTATAAAAACTAATTTGGCCTCTTGGGAAATCAAGCCAACTTTAGCTTTACTGTGGCTCCAACTCCAAATTTCACATTGTGTTTTCAGTGCATCAGATTCCACTTCTCCCCCTTTTGTTACACTCTCACTGCAGACAAATGTGCTGCTGTCAAAAGAGTGATTTCACCGTATTAACACTGTGCTCTCTGGACATTCATACCAATGAGAGCATGAGCTCCACTCACATATTCAACAGTCCAGCTTTTAGCGGCGGCACAGAGAAATCCGCCCTTTCCCCAGACTCCATCTGTCAAGCTGGGAAGGAGCAAACGTCACACAGTCAAGCCCCCTCACTGGGAGTCAACACTTCCTCACCATCAGGGATGATTCAAGAATCAATTCACCTGAAAAGAGATGATAAAGATGATTTGGTTCAGTGTAATGTGATGTAATGAACCCGGCGCACATTGCATTAGCTTTGAACAAAAGCAGGAAGGGATCAATGACTCCTCCATTATCATAACTGATGTACATCCATAACCTGGATCATTACACTGATGATGGTGAGGAGCAGAGAGTGGGTCGGTGCTTACACCACAAAAAGAACAGCAGGTGGGATCGATCTCACACTCAAGAACAAGCTGTCAAATTATGACCAGACACTTCTTCACCACACGTTTTACACTTTTAGAATATACGGTGGATGTGCTTGTTGTTTTTATACTTTTAGCTTTAGAAAAGAGAAAAAAAACACCTCTAATACCTGACACTGCTGTCAGTTATCTTCATCAGACGAGTTTTACGGATATATCAAAGACTCAAGACCTCCAGTGTCTGATTTTCTTTTTCTTCTTTCTTTCTTTATCTGTGGCGACTGAAACCTGAGGTCATTGAGGGGTGATTTTTTTGTTTGGAATCACAAGTTGTGTTTGGTGTAAAGGTCAGACTAGACTCTACATACTGATCTTCCACAAACAAAGTGCAGAAATATTCTGGTAAACTGGTCGCCCTTAAAAAAAAATACATTCTACCCAATTTCCTTTTCAGATCCCATCCCACTTGTCTTTTGGCACAACGAGTGTATCCTGGACAGGTCTGCAGCTAATAACAGGGCTAACATTTGGAGACAGACAATCCTTCAGGAACATACTCAAACTGAGCCAGGTATCTGGGAAACTGCATATACACATGAAACTGCAGTTTTACATCATTAAAAAAGTGTTTTTGGAAAACTCCAGCCAAAGTGAAGATTTTGGAAAATGCTGGTTTCATGGTTTTGTGTAGATGCCAGGTTCTCTAACATCACAGCTGACCAACAGGGGTTCACTCTCACACTCTGATTGGCTGGCGCGGGTTTCACATCTGAAAAACACTGCCGGCTATGGGTTTGGCATGCTTCAAGCCACACTTATTGAGGTTTTCCTACTGCGCGTGCATGAAAGTATCTATAAAAACGAACAAACGAATGACTGGGGGAAATTCGTTATTGAAAATGCCCCGCTACTCGTGAACAAGGTGTGTAGTGTGGCTGTGGAAGGAGACGAGAGTACCTGGAGAGAACCCACCCATGCAAAGGGAGAAGATGCAAACGTCCAACCAGGGAACCATACCAGAAATCTTCTTACCACTGCACCATGGTAGAGCCCCTGCATCAGAAAAAGCAATGAAACTTCATTAAACACAGTGTTTAAGTTATTTTACTGAGTTAAACTCAAGGACAAATAGTTGATCGAGACAGATATGCTCTCACTCACACATCTATCAAGGATTGAGTTACCGTAACAATAGCAATCAGGATAATTGATAGCATGACGCAAGTTATCAACACAGTAACTCAAACCAGGATTGTCTCATCAAGACCCGTGAACGCACAGGTATAACAGGAGGGCTCAGAGGCAGCTGACCAATCACAGTCATGAGCGACTAAGAAAGCTCTGTACTTTACCGCCGAAGAGCAGCGGCTGATGATGCAGCAATACGAGGAGGAGAGAAGCAATAACTTGGTAAGAGGGAACACGGTAGCAGCGGCCAACCACAGGCAAAATGCATGGCAACGCATAGCGGACTGTGTAAATGCCTGAGTTACTCATCAGTGGCTCAGTATGATAGTGATCACACTTCTACATCTCACAAAATAAATAAGATATGCTACTGTGCAAATGAGTTGTGTGTGTTCTAATTACCCCTCCCTGAGTGAGCTACCACCTTATCGTGGTGGAGGGGTTTGCGTGTCCCAATGACCCTAGGAGCTAAGTTGTCGGGGGCTTTATGCCCCTGGTAGGGTCCCATGGCAAACAGGTCCTAGGGGAGGGGCCAGACAAAGAGTAGCTCACAAAGACCCCTAATGATGACAAACAGAAATGGTTCAACGTTTCCCTTGCCCGGACGTGGGTCACCGGGGCCCCCTCCTGGAGCCAGGCCTGGGGGTGGGGCTCGATGGCGAGCGCCTGGTGGCCGGGCCTGGTCCCATGGGGCACAGCCCGAAGAGGCAACGTGGGACCCCCTTCCTGTGGACTCACCACCTGCAGGAGGGGCCATAGGAGTCGGGTGCAATGTGAGTTGGGCGGCAGCCGAAGGCAGGGACCTTGGCGGTCTGATCCTCGGCTGCAGAAGCTAGCTCTAGGGACGTGGAATGTCACCTCTCTGGCGGGGAAGGAGCCTGAGCTGGTGCGCGAGGTTGAGAAGTTCCGGCTAGACATAGTCGGTCTCACCTCGACACATAGCAAGGGCTCTGGAACCAGCCTTCTCGAGAGGGGTTGGACTCTCTTCCACTCTGGAGTTGCCGATGGTGAGAGGCGGCGGGCAGGGGTGGCGATACTCGTTGCCCCCTGGCTCGGTGCCTGTACATTGCAGTTAACCCCAGTGGACGAGAGGGTAGCCTCCCTCCACCTCCCTGGTGAGGCGTTCAGGGCACGTCCCACCGGGAGGAGACCCCGGGGCAGACCCAGGACACGCTGGAGAGACTACATCTCTCGGCTGGCCTGGGAACGTCTTGGGATCCCCCCGGAAGAGCTGGACGAAGTGGCTAGGGAGAAGGAAGTCTGGGCTTCCCTGCTTAGGCTGCTGCCCCCTCGACCCGACCCCGGATAAGCGGAAGAAGATGGATGGATGGATGGATGGATGGATGGTGTTCTAATTATCATGTCAGTCTCCCAGATGTAATCCTTCTGGAGTCAGAAGAACATGGGAGTAGGCAAAAAACAAATACAAGAACATCATCACGTCTGATAAGTCTGTTTCAAGCAGTGGTGATTGCTCCAAGACAGTGTTACCCAACCGTGGTCCTGGAGGATTCAAATGATCAGCTCGTCATCAAGCTCTGCTCGAGCCTGGAAACGAGCCATTCATTTGAATCAGGTATGCTGGAGTGGGGTAACATCTAAAACAGCGGTCTCAAACTCGTGCCATGGAGGGCCAAGAGGCTGCAGGTTTTCTTTCCAACCAGAAACTCCACCAGCTGATTTCACTAATTACCTCACCTTCAAGCAGAGAGCAGGGACTAATCAGTGAATTCAGCTGGTGGAGTTTCTGGTTGGAAAGAAAACCTGCAGCCTCTTGGCCCTCCATGGCATGAGTTTGAGACCCCTGACCCCATGCAGGGCAGGGGGTCCTCCAGGACCAGGGTTGGGTAACACTGCTCTAAGACTACAAGGGAAGCTCAGCTTCCCCTAAAATGTTCCCAAAAAAGTGTTGATATACACTGCTTTGTGTACATTTCATTGACTAAATATGAGCTAGAATTCCTTCATCTTTTGTTCAGAATCAGCATCCTATCACAGGTAACCTCCTTCTCATTCATCCTATGAATGAGAAGGAGGCTATGAATTCCTCCTTAAGTTGCGCGAGGGCAGCAGCCACTTGATGCACAACGCGGGATGCCGTAAACTTGCTCAGCCACTCCGCATCCCCAACAGAGTACATGTAGCTGCCTGTGGCAAAGAATCGCAGGGTGATGCACAATGTCTGTGGGACAGTCAGTGCACCGCTCCTGGGGGTTGCACGGGCAATGTACGGCTCTAATATTTCACAGAGGTAGAGTAGTCCAGGCCGTCAGAACCTATACCTTTCATACAGAGAATCGTCGCTTCGATCGAGTGGATCTCATAGATCTTTATACACCCTTTCTCTTCTTACAACTTGTGCGCCTCTGTCCACCAGGTGTGGGAGAAAAGGGCAGGCCATTGTTTCTGAGAAGCCGATTGGCCAGTGGGAGGAGCTTTTTATAGGATCAGATTCAACCTCCAACTTATCCTGCTCCAGAGCAGGATAGCCGTTTGGAGTAGGTCACCATGGTGATCTACTCTGATAACGAAGGAACCGGCTTTGTGCTATCGGTAATCAAGAGTTAACCCTGAAGTTATCTCGCTAAGACACTAATCCTGCTTCATGATATAGGCCTCTGCTCTCTGTTCATTTGCTTCTAAACAAACACACTTGGCAAGAGTCACATCCTCTTGACAGCAGGTGCAAGTGCTCATGGGAAACGGAGTCTTCCTCCTGGAAAAACACTTACTGTTTTGAAGAGTCCTCACAACCTCTCCAAGAAAAAATGTTTTGAAGAAGCAAATCTTTTAACTGTATACAGTATCGTAACAGCATGATGGTGTAACTGTAAAATGTATAAATATGTTTAAAACAAATATTACAGATCATCAACTTATGTTTGAAACCTTTTTACCCCACAGAATAACTGATACACCTGCCAGCCTCAGTAGGAACAGTTTTATTCTTTGTCTCTTTGTGTGAAGGATGGTGGCCATCTCTGTTTCACTACTTGTACTTAGATAAGCCGAGGTTTTAAGACTTTTTTTTAACAACCACTAGAGATTCACCAGACACTGCCTGCATGTTCTTTTCACCCCCATCACCCCACAGGACAGCAGGGGGACAGGTGTGTCCCTGGGACCATAAACCACTCTGGTCTGGTTGAAAAGCTGCTCATTAATTTACGATGATGTTATGATGCAGAAGTGACTAGAAATGTAGATCTCCTATCCACTCACATCTTCCCAAAGGCTCCTTTCTTTGTTTCTGTGTACAAACTTTTCTTTACCCCCACAGTCTTCTTGAATTCACCACAGTCTTTTTAAAAGCTGCAACAATTTATTTTATTTTGTGTGTGTGATTCTTGTCAACAGCTTTATTGCATTTTTCAAAGACTTTTTTTTTTCATTTTCTTTTCAAATATTGGTTCACTCTTTGTTACCAAGTTTATTTTACTGGGATTAATTTTCTTCTTACTCCATCCATTTCTTTTCTGTATTTGTTGAGTGTAAACATGATGCAGGGATTAAGGTGTACTCACCCAAAGTTCAGTCAGCAGAATCATCAGTGTGTTTGTTTTGGGCTGTGTCCTATTAAAGTGTGCTGAATGTGTGTGACTTTATATATTGCTTTATTAGAATATAACACAAATGTATGCCTTTTAATCAGCTCCAGATACAGTGTGTTCACATATACAGCCATTTTTGAGCACATGGATCAGCTGTCCTCTGCTGCCCTCTAGAGTTCATCAGTAAAAGTGTAAGCTGTGCTGGTAGCATAGAAAGTTAGTGAACATCACACATTACTGTGTTGGACTTTTATGTTGACAGACTTCAGAAGGTTTGATAAGCAGCTGTATGCTGTTTGTCACAGCCCACAGTTTAAACTGAAACTTTGCCTTATACTTAAGACTAGTTCAAAGTCGGGCCCACAGGTCTGTTTTTATACAGGCACAGGTTATCAACTATGTGTCCATTACATTTTCTGTTAAGGTCACAAACCAAAGTCCAATTCAGACTGTGCATAGAGCTGCTTGTATCAAGCTAAAGCTCTGTTCATTCTGCACAAACTCACCGACTCTTACTACTGACGTTGTCAACCCTAAAGAGCCAAGCACAAATTTTTCATTGGTGAAAGATCTGAAATCAGATGAAACAGATCAGTTGTTCATTGCATATAATAACTAGGGTGTAAAACTTTTAAGAAGTTTTTTTTTTTTTTTTTTAAGGTGTTGTTTTCTTCCACTACTGTGAGGTACTGCAACACCTCCTCCAATTATGTCTTTCAGCAAGAGGTAGATCAGCAATACCTCCTCCACAGTTGCCATGTTTGTTTTTAAGTTTGTTGCTGTCAGAAACTTTTAGCTTGTGCAGGAACTATAGCCAAAATATTGAAACCTCCTTATATACAAACACCTATCAAAGTTATATGTAATTATTTATCTCCAAAAATATAGTAAACAAACCTAATAATCATCGAAGGAGTCATTTACATTTAATAAGGTTTACATTCATTCTTCTTTATTCTGACCTGAAAGGTTTTTCATCTTTCTGAAAAGTTTTAAACTTTGGCAAATTTCCAAACTCCCTGTTTGGATTTCACTTGTTGATTGGAGACATTTTGTGGGTCTTGGCGTGTTAGTTAAGCCTAAAAAGATGCTCAGGCATGTCAGTGAAAGTAGCCGGGGATCTTCAGTTTTAAGTCGCTAGGCCGTGCTATTCTGCCACAAAAAATCACAAAAGCTTAAAAGTTGGAGCAGCAGCAGAGATTTTTTTTCCTGCACATTTATACTCTGCCTTGGTATTGTCAATGAGATTGAAATGGGAGCAGATTTTACTCCTTTTCTGCAGTCTTCTCTTAACCACACTTTTACAGGGTCTTTGTATGGAGTTCTCATTCAGGAGCCACTTTTTCTCCCATTACATCTTCTCTGTGCTGTTTGTGTTTTAAGGTGGCGAATAACCCTGTCAACCCTCCTCCACAGAGCAAAGAGGAACAATGGCACCACCTAGTGGTAGCACTGCCATAGCACATGAATCGGTATCAGCATTGTTGTGCCATCATCCTACTACTGATATTATTATTATTATTATTATTATTATTATTATTATTATTATTATTATTAAAAACATGAGCAAACTGTGTGACAGATGCTCCATTTCACCTGCTAATCACACACACACACACTCTCACATACACACACGTTTTATTCCCATTCAAAACCAAGATGATTTTGCTCCTCTTTATGATAAATATCAAAAGTATTCTGTAGACCTGTACCTCCCAGACCCTTCGTCTCAATCTTTGGTGTCCCTGAGGATTTAACTCATTTACGGTCAAAGGAATATCGTTGCTTTTTTTTGCCTCTTTTGGCTCACTGATGAGTTCTTCTACAATGGAAGGATCATCCATTGCCCTCTACAAATCTCTGGCTAAAGTACCCTCATGTCTTTCCTCTGTTAAAAGGAAATTAACTAGTACTAGAGTTTGTCCATTAAATTTTAATAAGATTTTGGGTCCTGTGCTGTCATTTGTACATTGTAATTCCTTCCTTGGGTCCTTCTGTTTTCTTAATTTGAAGATATTTTAATTTAGTACACACTGGTTTGGACACTAGCGGTTGATATTGTATGATGTGTTATTGTCTGTAAAAATATTGAACTGGGGAACAGGCATTTTCTGATTGTTGTATGCAGCAAAAAAAAACGCCATTAAAATATATTAAAAAAAGGAAACATAACAACAATGTAATGTTCTGACATGAGCCATACACACATTGTCAGACCATAAGGTTAAGAAACTTCAGGGAGTTTGTGTGTGTGTGTGTGTGTGTGTGTGTGTGTGTGTGTGTGTGTGTGTGTGTGTGTGTGTGTGTGTGTGTGTGTGTGTGTGTGTGTGTGTGCGTGTGTGTGTGTGTGTGTGTGTGTGTGTGCGTGCGTGTGTTTTTAAGGCTTGTTAAGTCCAGAAAGAATTCAAAGATTGTTTTAAAAGGTGTGATTTACTCTGCACTATAATGAGGGAGTTACAGGGAGAAAATATCCACATTAATGCTAATAAAAGGTATCTAAGAATTAGTACAAAAGCAGATGAGCTTTTCACAGGGCAGTCTCCATTTGGGCCACTTCTTTCTAAGGCAGCATCAAAATAAATTCAGTGTTAATGAACAAATATTTCAGTCTTCTAGTCCTCACTGGGTATGGAATCTAAACTGGAGAAAAAATCATTAAAAAACTTGCAAAGGTCTGAGCTTAGGGATAAAAACATAATGGCATTGCTTAATTTTGTTAGCAGCGCAAAACAGAGTTGAAGTCATATTAACTGTTCATCATACTAACTGTTCACATCACTCAACTATACGTCTGTAAATCTGATCCTGTTTTTGTTATCTTGATAGGAACTATCTGCTAAGTATTTTTCTTTTGTCTGAAAACACAAAATGGCATTATTCTTACAGACCTTCATTATGTTGCTGTCCCAGCTCTGTGTGAGTCTATTAAAACATCACTCAGTGCAGAATGCTTTCTCAGCTGGTTCAACTTGTTTGGTAGCTCAACAGAGACTTCAGAGAAAAGCTTTCTGCAGGTTAGCAAAAATAAAAAACTATGTCAGTATCAGTTGTGTTAAAATATCATTTTTGAATTTTCTGTTTTCTCTTTGAACGTTCTGTTTTTGTTTGCCAGTGTACACCAGCCTGCACATGTCATAAATACATCAGTTACAGGGCGTAGGAAATTAAGTGTAGATGTTATCAGTGAGGTATAATCTTGATGCTGTCAAATCAGTTTTTTCTCTTGCTGGTTATAAATTCTGCATCTCCCTCCTCCTGCTCCACCTCTCCCTAAAACACACCAGGAATCAGCCGGTACGGCACAGCATCTGTGTACCGTTTCCAGTCCTTCCCGTATTTACAGCTACATCGGTGCTCATCACGCACGCATCGGTGGACCAGCAGGATGGTCATGTAAACGATGTAGAAGTAAGGAAGAATGTGTCCAAAGCCACAGGCAGCACAGTACGCGAGGGAGCCCATTAGGTCCCCGGTGTAGTTGAAGTGTCGCGCCACGCCCCAGAAACCAGAGGTCATCAGTTTGCTGTGGTGAATGCCGCCGTCAGCAGAGCGGTATGAGCACTCAATGTAGGCCGGTTTCTGGCCCCAGATGGAGCAGGTGCCTTCAGTGCGTCTGAACAGATCCTTCTGGTGGTTGGTGGAGCGGAAGATGTAGTAACCAACGATGCCAAGCAGCAGGACAGCCAGGGCGTGTGTGTCTGAGAGCTGGACCGGGTGGTACACCAGGTACAGACCCTACCGGAATGAAATGTGCAAAAACTCTTACTGCTTTGTTTTGTTTTCTAATCAGGTTGTATAAAAACTAGCACTGAGGATGAAGAAATTAGAATTTTTGCAGTCACTGAAATACAAAACTGAGCAGAGTAATTCACCCCACAGGAAAGATAACCCTTCTGTGTGGCATGTACCAGGTCAGCCATTTAGGCACCTTTAAGGAAAACCTTCATTTCCATTTCTTTTTTTTCTACTATACTTCTTCAACTTTCCTTCTTTTACCTGCAGTGTGTAGAGGTACGGAAGCCAGACGCAGTCTCCCCAGCCCAGATACCATCCAAAGTGTTCGTGGCAGATGTCAATGGTCTTTAGGTACCACGCCTCATTCCAGAAGAAATCCAACACATAGATAGCCTTAAAGAAAACACAGAGGACATAATGCTGCATAATTACTCCCACTCAACACGCTGAATTTCAGTTGAACTCAGGATGAGAGAGCTAAGATCAGTTAGCACCAACCATGTTAAGACAGAAACGCCATGCCTAAGATCAATGACATAATGATATCAAGTTATTTTGAATAAAATAGTGCAGTACAGACCTGCTCTATAGGAAAGATGACCTTGGTGCAAAAAAAATGACAGAAACATGACTAGGATTGAAAGGGGGGCGGGGCTGTCACACTTCCCCTGATACGGTGATGTGGGAAACACTGCACCACCTCACCTGCAGCAGGTTGACCAGCATCATGGAGTTGGTGACGTGTCTGTACAGTTCCTGCTGCTTGGCCATATAGGAAAGGTTGATGAGAGTCCAGGCGACAATGCCAGGTCTACCATTGAAAAAGAGCTTGAAGTCAAACCACTGGCCGATGCGAGGGTTGAACTCGATGCCCATCATGTAGTTGTAGAAGACGTTTCCGGTGAACTTGCTGCAGAATAACAGAAAGTGGGCGTGAACAACTGATCAAAGCGTAACAAAACACAGCAAGTATCTTGTTAATCTCTTTGGTTATAGGATACTTCTGAAGGTGCAGCAAACAAAACCCCCACACTCTTAACACGACAGTGTTAAGACCGTTGTGTAATGTGCTTCAGTCCTCACCAGTCCTCAGCGTTTGTTGGGAAGTAGTGGGCTTTAATAAAGGCAAAGGTGGCCACAGCGTAGCCCAGTATGTTAGTACACCACATCAGGGGGATCCAGTTATCGAAGATGATAGTGGGAGAAAACCAGTGAAAGTACTGAGCATTGGCAAACCACAGAGCATGAGTGATGAGCCAGCACTGCAGCCCATTGATCTCATACTTATTAATCAAACCTACAGCAGTGAAAGAGGACACAACAGGGGAGCCGATTAGAGACATTGCGTGATATACAGTATGTTTGTTTGTATGAATGAGGTGTTTTGCAGTATCTTTATTACTGTGCTGGTTAGCATCATACCTGCAGGAGTTCGTGCTCCATCCTGGACTCCACCAACATAACCAGGAATGAATTTATGAGTGAAATCAGGAACACACATGTACAGGAACACCTGAGGGACAAAACACAAACTGTCATTGCTGGCACTCTCAAAAGCTCAGACTTGAAGCACGCGATGATGAAGACCCTAAGTCAAAGTGATTTTTTTCTGTTCAATCACTTCCCTTGAGTTTTAGAGCCCATCAAACACGGTGCAAAGGGGCTGAGAGCTGTTAACTTTAAAAACACCTTTTTTTATCTCAAGCACAACTATTAACAACGGTATATCGTGCGCGGTTAATTTGTTTAACTGTAAGGACGCGGTCACACAGGCCGTTCGAACTGTGCTGTGCTCAAACCCGCTAGGACCCATTAGGTCATTTTGGTCTGAAGCAGAACTTTCACATCTGCACCGTGCTGAAGCCCACATCTCCAACGCGTGCCAAAGCAGAGAAGTGAATCGTGCTGAAGCACAGCACACTTGCGGTCACACTGGCCAAACAATCTTGACTTTACGGTTAAAGCATGCTTAAGCACAGTATGGGTTGCCAGTATGACCGCGTCGTAAGGTGTGGAAACTGACCAGCTGCGAATAATAATGACTCTAAAAGGTCCAAGAATTTTAGATAAGGTCCAAAGTCACCAACGCCTGCATAGGCATGGCATGCATCTTTGCATGTCCGAGATTGCTGGCTAAGATGTTACACCTGAGTCATTATCAGTTCACAAAGCAGAAAATAAATGGTGATTTCACTCTCTTGCAAGAAGTGAGAGAAAAGTTGTTAGCTAGACCTACACTCAATGCAAGACACACAATCATCCATCGCAGGCTCATTGAACACCTGATCAGTCAAGCAATGGTCGCCATTAGTTCAAAACTGAACTGTAGTTCTGGGGGGACAGCAGCCGCCAACGGGACACAGCTTCCTGTGCAATGGCATAGACATACACCTACACAGTTGCCAGAACATTAGACTCTCAGTGAGTACCACATGGCTGAGGTCTGGATTGCGCCAGCTTCTAGTCCATGGCATGTTGCAGCTTGGGCTAGTTGTAAAGCAAGAGGGTCTTATGTATCTTCAATCAAAAGTAGTTCATTGACATGATGGGCTCTAATTTCGTGGCGCAGCGCAGGGGGCGCAAGCCTGGCGTAATTGCTCCCTTATTTTGTACTCCTATTAATGACAAAGGAACAGATTAAATCTGTCCCAGGAGCTGGCCCACACGGTGACACACTTCATGTCCTCCGATGCGCCCCGCTGTCCATTCTCCTGCTGCAGGGACAGCGGCTCTGACCGTCTCCGCTACTGGGTCTTTCCTGCACACTTTCCGCGAGTCGGGGATCACTCAGACCAATCAGACGCTGCGCCTCAGCCGCAGCGCATTTAAAAGGTGAGGAGAAACCCACTCACGGCTTTTCTCCTCCCTCTCTGCCATTTGCATAGAGATAGGTGTGGACGCGCTCCTCTTCGCTCCTCTTCGCTCCTCTTCGCTCCTCTGCGCTCCTCTGCGCCTTGACTGCGCCTCTCTTGGCACTGCAGGAAACTACCAAAGTGCGCCGGTCAAACTCTGACCGCATGGCGAAGGCCGGCGCAGGGCAGGTGCTACAACAAGAGCACGATGATGATTTAGCACCAGCATTCTCTCATTGGAAAGCAACACCTAAAAAATCTCTGTGCAGGAACAATGCTGGATAAAGTGTCTTTAAATGAAACAGGTTTGAGGTCTTTCTGAGCCTCCTTGTTGACGGGCAAGTATTGAGCTGCTACAATCTTAAGCCTGTTGCTCAGTGCTCAGATGACAGATGAATCAATTATTCAGTGTGGTTGAAGCACAATGCTGGAAAGTCAAGACAACAGATGTTGGCTACAGAGAGCTCACCAATGACCCACACACAGGTAAAACATTGGTGCTCTGTAAGCAGGGGTCTACGGGGCCACAGAGCTCTTCTGTTTGACTGTAACACTTCTCACTCTTACCTGGAAGGCCACCCAGACACTGTAGATCTTTGCAGCAGTCCAGGTGAGGGAGGGCGACTTGTTCCAGATGGAAATCAGGGTGGCCTCACCTCCGTATAGATCCAACACAGGCTGGGTGATGGAGCACTGGTACTGATCACACGCCATCACAAAGTAGAAGACGATGAAAGGAGCAAAGCACAGCAGGCCAGTCACACAGATGAGAGAAAACCAGTCCACCTCCCTGGAAGAGTCAGAAAAACAGACAGGTGCAGAATGAGCATGGCTTAATACAAAAACACATAAAAAGCTACAATTTGTTTTTGAAAATAAAAAGGAAGAAAAAAAATGTGCATGTGAGTGTGAAATAAAACAGAAGAACACCATTTTATTTGCTGTTAATTAGAATTTTCTACAGCAACAACAATTATATACATTTTTAAAATATTATTTAAATAACATCAACTTGCAATTTAGTGTGATAAACTTAAAATATTAAGTTAAATAATTATGCAAAGTATTTGACTTTGCAAAAGAGTATAAGTTTTAGGTAAATTCTGAAATAAAGGTTCCCTGAAACTTGGGGAGAGTTATATTTTTCTTTGTTTTCTTTTAAGCTGAAGATCATGTAAAGGTAATAGCAGTGCTAATTCTGACAGCGAAATCTGATTAAGTCTTAGTCTTCTGAACAAAACATATTTTCGTCATCTGAAACCTTTTAGTCTTTGTCTAGTTTTAGTCGACTAAATACAGTAAGGCCTAGTTTCACAGACAAGACTTATATTAAGCCAGGAGTAGGCCTAAGTCAGACTAGTAATGCTGGGTCATTTAAGTAGCTTACATGAGTGTAGCTTGCATTTGTTTTAGTTAGTCCCAGACTAGGATGTCCTGGAGTAAGCTATGTGATATCACCTGCATCAATTCTCATTAGCCTGAGTGGGAGCACAGCCCATCAGCCTAACGGTGATTACAAAAACCTGGAGTGGAATTGGGGGGAGCTTTGCTGAAAGGAATTTTGACACCAAACATGAGTGAAGCCAGAAGAATGTGTTCAAAGAACTTTACTGAGTTTGAAAAAAAACTCTACTTGAACAAATTGTGGGAAATCATGCAGTATTAGTGCTCTATTATAAGTAGAGGCCATACTGCTGACACTGAACACAAGAAGAGGAGTGATTGGGGTCAAAGTGATCAGAATTTGGAGGGAACTGGGTACAGGCCTTCCTCTATGAGACATGGAGGAAAGTCTAGGCTCAAGCAAAGTGATTATCTCCTATATGTTTTCTTTGTACATACGAAAGCAGTCTAGGAAAGTCATTTCATCAAACTGATTCAATGGATTACTCTGAACCACAAGTGTTGGTCTGGCTAGCCTCTGCAGTGGATATTGGTTTTCCTTTAGATTTTACAAATACTCCATGCTCCCAAACCATCTGTGTGCTCCCCTTCACAAACTAAGGGAGCTAGGGTACTAAGCTGATGTTAAACCTGCCTCTTTGCAGGATTAATATAAACGTCAGTTTAGTGCTGGAGTTGCTCTAAGTAGCTTCCAGGTTTTCAGGACCAGCACCAGCGACTTGTTTTGCCTGGGGCTGTGGTCCTACACTGGACAGTAATGTATGCAGGTTCACCTCGAACTCCCAAACCACCAGTATGACTGTTTCACCCCTCCCTAATACCACATCTGAATATTGGCTCTGGAAAACCCATCATTACATTAAAAAACCCTCAAAAAACTGTCTATTTTATGTCTGTTCAATCTAACATTTTACAATGCCGATACTTGATTCAAATTCACTTCAACTTTTTCAACAATGCCAAATTCCTTTTTCAACACCAAATCTTAATGTCAGTGTTCTGGCTCCATAGTTTTTCTCTGGGTCAGTCAAATTACTCCGTCTTGTACTTTCTTTTCTTTATCTTTTGTGTGGTACAGGTGAAAACAAAAAGACCCTCAGCTTACCATGCTCTGCCCCACTGCGCCGACTGGTCCTCAGGTACAGATGGTTTACTGTTGACACCTTGCTGGGTCCGTCTCCTGGTGGCCTCCATGGCCACTGCACCGCTCATTCCTGCCAATCAACATTTATCAAGATGTGATCCTGTGATCAGATCAGATCAGACATGCTGTCACATGTTGTACTGTGTTTTATGATACAGTGGTCTATATCAGCACCAAAACAAAGAGCTGCTCTCAAACTGAAATGATTAACTTAAATATAAATGTTTCTTCACAAAGAAAAATATGAACTTAATTTCAGATAAAAGGTTTGCTTAGATAAGAAAAAACTCTGGTAAAGATGTGCTTTATGTTGGATGCAATTTGTGGAATTCAGTCCCAGTTTTTCCAAATACTGACACAATTTTGACAGTTCTGGTTTTGTCTTCTTTTGGGCGCCCTTCAGTATTTTCAACAGCATTCCTGGTATGAGGGAGATGCTTACTTTTAGGGGGTATAATGGAATAAATAACCTACAGGATAGAAAATTCAGTTTATGAAGCTAAACTTATATTTGATTCAAACATGATATTTTTTATACATTTTGTAATCTTGCATACCCCCTGGAGTGCCCTCACATATCCCCACGGGTACGTGCATTAGCAGTGTGAAAAAATATTGATACAGCAATATATTGCAATATTTGGACCTGTGATAAAATATCAATACTTCAACTCTTGGGGCTCTAATTTCGTGGCGCAGCGCAGGGGGCGCAAGCCTGGCGCAGCCTGCGCAGTGCTAATTTCGTGCGACGCACCGCTGTGCACTGCCAATTTGACAATTTGGTAGACCGTCTGCGCCGAGATGGGTGTGACGGCGCGCCAGGGGGAGTTGACGGCGCACCAGGGGGAGGTGTCAGCAGATTCATGTTGGCGCAGTGAGAATTTTGTGCCAAAAAAGTGCGCTGAAAGCTCGCCAGCTCCAACCTGGTCTATCCTCGGTGCAAGGCTGAGCGCACCCCACGCAGCTGTAATTTGGTGACAGGCGCACATGTGCGCACATGTCATCAAAGCCTCAGAGGCAGGTTTCCAGAGTGTCAGGCACATTTTGATGCAGTAAACAATCACAGTAATCACTATTTAATGTAACTGTCTGAACCAGCATATACATTTGTATCTATATTAACTTTCCCGTCACATCTGATGTCAGATTAAAGCCGTTTGTCATAATGGAAAGTTAACCTGACGGCAGCTGGAAGTTTGATGCACATCTTACAATTAAACAATAAACAGCCTCAACATCTGATACTGAGTATATCTGGTTCTCTCATTTCATTTAATTCAAAGAAAAGAGGGAGAGAAAAGACGAAGAAAAAACGGACAAAATAAATGTATGTTACTCAGGATTTACCCGTGATTTCCCATATTTCTCTGTTTTAGTCTTTATTTTTAACCTGATCTAAAAAGATGGAGTACATTGTTGTAAGGAGGATGAGGTGGAGACACTGGGAGAGTATATCACCAAAGTTTCTGCTATTTGGCGATGACAAACCAGGAGTGCAGGTGGATCAAAAGTATTCTGAATGGATAAGCCAGCTGTGTAACTGTCTCTTAATTTTTTACTCCGGATAAAGACAAAGGAACAGATTAAATCTGTCCCGGGAGCTGGCCCACACGGTGACGCGCGTCGTGTCCTCCGATGTGCCCCGCTGTCCATTGACCTGCTGCAGGGACAGCGGCTCTGACCGTCTCCGCTGCCAGCACTCTCCGCGGTGCGGAGGATCAGTCAGACCAATCAGAGGCTGCGCCTCGGCCGCAGGGCATTTAAAGGCGAGGAGAGGCGCTCATTTGATTGGTGAAAAGAGCGCTCGGCTGTGTTAAACCCACTCGCAGCTTTTCTCCTCCCTCTCTGCCATTTGCACGGAGGGAGGCGTGGACGCGCAGCTCTGCGCTCATGTGCGCCTGTACTGCGCCTCTCTTGGCACTGAAGGAAACTTGCAAAGTGCGCCGGTCACGCCCTGTGCGCACTGCGAAGGCTGGCGCAGGGCAGGTGCGCCTGCGCCTGCGCCTGCGCCTGGTCTACGAAATTAGAGCCCAATATATCAATATCAGATTTTAGGTCAGCTGGAAGTACAATACATCTTCCGCACCTCCGCTGTGGTAGATGGCGCCAGAGAGCCAACCCACTGTATGTTGCCCATAAACTGTATAATAAATATAATCTCAAAGTATAAAATACTTTATTTCTAAACTCGATGATGTGGGTTTTAATGCCGTAAACATATTTTTGTTTCTCTGTTCTTGGGTCAGTTAGTTTAAAATCATTTTAAGTTTAATTTTTACAATGTGGTAGACTAATAAAATAATAATCATAGTCATGTTTTGTGCAATATCAGATATTTTATGAGTAACATTGGTCCCACCAAGTGACATTTACCAGTTTCACCGAATATATATATATTTTTGCAACATCAGTTTAATGTCACAGTAGTTTAAGTGACAAACTTGATGCATTTTATGTCTTTAACTTGTGTGAATGAAACACTGCATCTGACCTTATTTTAACCACAACAAAATAGAAAAGCTGTTTTCAATCAAATAGTTTACTGGGTAGAATATCGCAATATATCACACTATTGTGATATCTTGATATTATTGTATCCTGACCCAAGTATCGTGATGCAGATCCTATCGTGAGGGTCTTGCTAACACTCACCCCTAACGTCTAACACTCCATTAGAGAACCACTGGTCTAAGTATAGCCTAAAATACACACAGTAACACTCAACAAGCCAAATGTAACACATCTTGCTGTGTCAACTGACTTTCCAACCTTGTGCTATCTTCTTTTCTGTGCATGAAAACAGACGTGTCATGGGTCATGGTTTAGATCCACAAGCCAACCCTGATAAGGAGGTACCTGTGGGAACTTAAGTCTCATGTCCTTGGAGATTTGAGATAACAGAGAGTGGAGGCCAGATTGATAAAGCTGCCAAGTACAAGAGGGACACTGGGTTTCATCTTCTTTCAACTTCATGACTTAGTCTCTTTATAACTGTGTTTTCTGTGCAGCTGCTATTGTGAGCCCTTCTTTATCTCCCGCTTACACTAACACACAAACACACACACACAAACACACACACAAACACACACACACACACACACACACACACACACACACATACACACACACACACACACACACACACACACACACACACACACACACACACACACACACACACACACACACACACTCTTTCTCTCCGTGCTATGGTATCATACGATGCCTCAACCAACAATAGAAATGATTAGGGGTGTGTGTGTGTGTTTCCTTTAGCAGCAGCGGGTCCCATACCAGATGAACTCTGGCTGGAGGGAGGAGACACAGTTGCATAACCTTCGCAAACCAGAGTGATTTGGAGAAATGCTCCGTAACCAGGTTTATAACATATTTCGCCTCCTGGAGTTTTGTGCGACGCTGCAGTATCGTTTCCTGCTTTGAACAACTGTGATAAACCGCTATTTACTGAACGGAAGTCCACTTCTGGAATAGCACACACATATTTTGCACAATATGCATCTTTCATGAGTAAATTTTTACCGTGAAATGTTCCCGTTACTGATGCTCAGTGGCTGTGTTTCACTCACCCAGGGATAACACACCGTGAAGCTGCGGTTTCTTCTTGTCTTTCCTCCACCAGGTGCTGGTTCTCATGTAACAACTGGATTACACTCGTCGTAGTACCAGAGACCCCGCCCGTAACGCGATTGCGTATTAACATTTGACCAATCGGGTTAACGCTTAGGCGGGCCTGAGAAGAGAATAGGCTTCTGATTGGACAATAACACCTGGAGCCATCAGCGCCTGACTGTTTCAGCAGTGAATGAGTGGTTTCTGCATCATTATGAAACAGCTGTCATTAGGGTTCTATTTTTCTATTATTGTATCCCAGTATTTCTTGTGTTTCAGAAATTAACCATTAAGATGAGACGGAGACAAGATTCTTTAGATTCCAAAGAGCTGTCTATTTATACTGAGATTCGGACATGATGTTCTTTTTTATGTTGTTCAGTGTTTCACTGCCTCATCGATTGATTAATTGCAAGTAGTTTTCTTAGGATTTTATTTGGTTCTTTCATTCATTTCAATCTTTGCCTTGCAGTTATGGTGCTTAAACTTATACTTAACTTTTGAACTTTAACAGTTTTATGACACTGATAGTTAAATGTAACAATAGTAAAGAGTGCATATGTGTCCACTCTTTTCAGTTTTAATCTAACACTTTTCAAAGTGTTACATTTTTTACACCCGTGTGGTGTTAAATCCAACACCCCATGGAGTTAAAAAGAATAATAGCGTTGATAATACTTGACAGGGTTGGTTTTAAAAATTTAACTCTACCATACAACACTGAACCCCAGTGTATCAACAGTAAAGAGTGTTCTGCTGCTGACTCTGGGTAGTGGAGGACACTGTGGCCTGTTTTGTAATCGTGAGTGAGGAGGGAGCACAGTGGATATCAGACCCTGCTGTACATTGAGCTGTTGCATGGGGGCATGTGCTGTCTGTGCTCCACACTGTGTGGACTACTTGTCAGGTATTTACAGCACAGACTTACTGTCTGAGCTCTGCACATAACACAGACCTAGCATCACATGTGACTTAAACCAATGTTCATATTCAAAGATATGGTCTACGATCTGAAACCCAGTTTGGCTGTTGAGACATATCTGAAAAACGCAGCCTCACTCACCCCTCCCCTCCGTGTTCCAAGATCCTGCCCCCCAGCTTGTATCGCCCTTCTTTGTATCCTAACACCACGCCCCCTCCAACAGAGCAAGAAGTCAGCCGGCAGAAAATGTAACAAACAAGACAGTCATCCTCCTTGTAACACACAGTGGTAGCTTTTCAATTGGACCGGCGCGATCAAAACCATGAATTAGCCGGCGAAGCAGGTCTGGCGTTGCCACTGCCAGCTGATCAGAGCAGAGTCGACTGTGGGCGAGGCTTTACCTTTCTCGGCATGTCTTCACCAGCTCAGTTTACAATGCTAAAGATGTGTGGTTAACTTATGCTAAAATCTATTGACAGAGCCGACCCGTTCCTACCAGCAGCATTCAGTCATTAGCCAGTACAAGCACAGACTAACCAGAATTATTCAGCTGACATCTTCCACTGCGGTAAACAAAGTCATTACCTGTTCAACAGAAACTCAGCTGTCTCTGCGTCAGTCTTCAGTCCCAAATCCCTCTGCAGCTTTTTCCACTGGTCGTACATTTCTCCAATATTCAGTCTCTGTTGGCACCTGTATCGCTCATAATTCTTCCTTGCTTCAGCCTTTTCCTTGAATTTTTTTCATTTTCTTCCCTTCCCTGTGGAGGTTAACAGTAACAGCTTCCTGGTTTCGGTCTTCTCTGGCTCCATGACGCTTTGGTAGCTGAGCAGCTAGCTGACGTGAGAGGAGTAGTGGGGAAGGACGAGTTGGGACCATGGGCATGACAATGCAAAGCGAGGGAGACAGGGGGTTGGATGGACTCACGGACCAATCTGAACCACGCATGCCATGCGCGGTTCGGATTGGTCAACTAGTATGGATTTGGATATACTGAATGATATACTGAATGGATTTTTTCATTCTTTTTGGTCTTTATATTGTCTAAATTGGACCATATGACCACAACAGCCCTATAAACAGTTTTATTAAGATGTACAAAGCTTCCAAATCATACACCATTAAAGTCAGAATTCTGACTTGAAAAAAAAGGCAAGAGTGAGCAGGAGAAGAAGTAGAAGAAGAGATTGATAGAAATGACAAAGAGAGAATGGAGGAGAAACCTGAAGACTTAGATGTGCAGAGGTCCACTGGGAGAGGAACAAAGCAGATACAAAGTAAGGAAAAAGAAGACAGTGGTGTGAGGGATAAAGAGCAGAGGGTATCAGGCTCAGAAAAAAGTACAGATAGTGAAGAGGCAGACGATGAGGATGAGGAGGAAAAATAGGGAGTCACAGGATGAACTTTCAGTTTCAGCTGAACCACATGGCCTGTTTTCCTGATCCATGATGATGATGATACTGAATCAAAAAACATGGTTTAAAAAGTCCTCTGTTTGAAGGTTAAATGTGTCAAGCTTTACAATTTCCTTATTTTATCACTAATTGCTACAAACCACATCCTGTGGTAGATAAACACTGTGACGCTGTGACTGCTAGTTTTATGTACAAAAGTGCTTGCGTGGATTTTTTGTTGACTCCATTTACACATAAACTGGAATTTCCTTGCACTACATTTTTGACCCAAAATAAAGTGCTGCAAAAAAAAAAAAATCCATCAAACTATCTGTGTGAAGTTGCAGTGATGGGTTTCTGTCACTAGAGGGCGTGAAAGAATCATCCAACAAACCGAAAGCATGAGAGCAGTTTACATGAAAATGGACAGCCCATTCCGTGTTCGTGGTTTCTCTGTAGAGGTCCTTTGCTTTGCTGTTTTGGGTTTGTAGAGAAGCTGCTCTAATCACAGGGGCCAGAGCCGGGCTCTCCAACCACAGTTTCCCAGCAGAGGGGCATGAAGAGGTAACGCTGGTCTATCAAATAACCACCAGCAGCTGGTGAGGAGATCCTCAGCCACACTGTTGTTCAGGAAATAAATGCAACACAACCTCTTACTCTCAAACATACCCTGGAGTCTGTATCTGAGCTGTACCATCTGGGTTGACCACTCTGCTGCTGGACATGCAGGGTCTGCCTTTCCTCTCAGCTGCAAGTAGCTAGCTCTCTGGTGAAGAGATGCCCCTATTTATCTCCTGGTTTTTCCTCCAGCTCAGAGTGCCTAAAAATAAAGCATTTATGTTTGTTTTGTATGCAATGAAAAACTTTATGCATATCTACAAATAATTTGACACAGATAGGGGGTAATTACCTAACTTGGTTTAGTTTTTAACAACTCACCATCTAGCGACGGTTGCTCTATACATCACTGTGAGCTGAATTGCAGTCTTTTCCATCACTGTGTCATTGATGAGAATGACCTGACAGATGTGGAGATAGGCCCGTGTCACACAGGTCTGTTGTCTGTATCTAACCCCCTCTACAGGTCTGGATCCCCTGGTTTCTTGGCACAGCAGGACAAACACTGCCTCACAGATTCAGTTGCAGTCAGGCCGCTTTACTTTGGTCAGAGTTTCTTGGTGCTGTAGAGGATACACTGTCCGTCTCTGGGTAGATGAGCAAAGCAGAGCCAGCTAATAGCAGAGCTGTTACAGTTCGATGCAACGCAACAGAACTGAACTGTAAACCTCTCTGTCTGTAGCCCCTTAGCAGCAGCTACACAGGAGGAGAACTACAAATTTGTAGAACTTTACACAGTTTGCAGAACGTTTTCACAACAGTTAGGTTGTTGACATTTGACTAGAATCTGCTGGTCAACTAAAATTAGACTAAGGCCCTGTTTAAATGACAACGTTTCATCTGAAAACGCTGAAACGCAGTGGAAAAAAAATCTGCGTTTACATGGAAAAGCTAAGGGACTTAAAATGCTGTAGTAAGTATGCCAGGCCTGTAGATGGTGCTTTAACTGTCTTGTCCAGAAGCCACCTTTGGGGGATCTCCACCGAAGTAGAGTTGAGCCAAACTTCTGGTGTATAGGGGGAATACTAAGAGCAAAAGTGGAGCAACAGATGCACATTTTGTATAAAGACATTCAGCAGATACAGCAGATTGAGCAGCACAAGCACAACACGGTAGTTTGCGACAATCGTAACAACGGTACTGTTGTCCTGTTGTATGCGCTCGTGTGACGTCAGCGTTTCCACTGAAAACACCGGCTTACTGTGGCTGAAGTTGCTGAGGCATTTGAACAACTCCACAGTGACAAAGCCCCAGGGAGTAAGAGATCCGCCCTGAGTTCCTCAAGGCTCTGCATGTTGTAGGACTGTCTCAGCTGACACGTCTCTGCTACATTGCATGGACATCGGGGACAGTGCCTGGATTGGTAGACTGGGGTGGTGGTTCCCCTTTTTTAAGAAGGGGGACCAGAGGGTGTAATCCAACTACTTGACTTTTTTTTTTTTTTACAAAGCACTTTAAAGCACTATAGGGGGTTTACAATCCTCAGCCTCCCTGGTAAGGTCCACTCCAGGGTACTGGTGAGGAGAGTCCAACAGTTGGTCGAACCTCGTATTCAAGAAGAACAATGTGGTTTTTGTCCTGGTCGTGGAACACTGGACCAGCTCTGTCCTCTTGCAAGGGTGCAAGAGGGGGCATGGGAGTTTGCCCAACCAGTCCACATGTGCTTTGTGGACCTGGAAAAGGCTTTTGACCATGTCCCCCAAGGTATCTTGTGGGTTGTGCTTCGTGAATATGGAGTTGATGGTCTGTTTTTACAGGCTGTTCAGGCTCTGTATTTCTGGAGTGAGAGCTTGGTCCGTATTGCCAACAGTAAGTCAAACTCAGTCCCAGTCAGGACACGATGCAGCCGGTCAGCTGAGCCATGAAGCTGGTGTAGAGAGCATGGGAGTCTGTTGTGCACCCAGCGGCAAACCTCTTCATGGGGTGCCAGGCCTGAGCCCTCTCCGCCAGCTTCCTCAGTCTTTTTAGTGGAGACCATCTCTAAGACCTGGCCAAAGAGTGAAGTGATGGAGGCCTTTACGTCTTTCACTCTGCTGAGGATATCTTAAGCATAAACTCACATCAGCCAGCCATGTTTTTGGGACTGCAGCCATGGTTGGCAAGTCCCCCAGCAGAACAGGTGAATTGAGCCTAGAAGAGGCGGCATGTGAGACTCACCTGTACTCTGTGAGGAGAGGAACTGGATCTGCTTTTCGAGCCAGGTCTCTGCATGCTGCTCCTCTAGCTGCTTCTGAAGCTGGCTGCTGCCACTCTCAAACCATGATCAGGCGAACAACTTGCATGTCACAGCCCAGCTTGTCGGTCAGCGAGCACGGGAACTGGAGGCGGTGGCTGATTTCCAGATGTGAGACGATGTTGTGGCTCCAACTGATGAATTTTATTTCCTTTCCTTAGAGGTAAGGTATTCAGATACCAAATATTAACAGCTGCTCTCACCAACCACCTGTCTGACCCTGTGATACAAACCAGCTGAGGTAAGCTCTGACTTGCCACAGTCTGGATGTGGACATATCAGTCGCACATGTCAAAGCTTCTTGGTCATCCAGAGGAACAGAAGGTGTCCAAGGAACTGCTCAAACGTTGGACTTGCAGTCGAGGTCAGAGAAGGCAGATCCCACCACATTCTGTCCACCTTTGTGTTGTCCAGCTCAGGCTGATTAGCTATATATATGCTCTGTATATCCTTTATCTAAATTGTTTATATTTCTGATTTTTTTAATACATCTTGGACTCTGAGAGAGCCCAGCACAAGAATTACTTTGTGTCTAGACTGTTAGTCCATGTACAAATGGCAAATAAAATTTTGAATCCTTGAAGTCATAACATTACAAGTACAGTAAAGTGAAGTATACTCGTATGTGGGCCGTTAGAAACTTTGGAGCACTGTGGTCATTGTCACCAATCACCCTGTCACAGTGCGTTATCGTTCTCTGTCCTCATGCAGGTTCTGTGCTCAAAAACAACCCAAAGCATCCAAATCAACATAACAAAGGCTACACCAGAGGAAGATCTGGTTCAAGGTTTGGGATGGCCCAGTGAGAGTCCAGACCTGGATCCCACATAAAAACCTGTGGCCTGATCTAAAGAAGGGTTTGTATAGGAGTTTTATTCACAATCTGACAGTTTTGGAGCATTTATGCAAAGAAGATTGGTCAAATATCACCAAGTCAAGATGTGCCACACTGATAGGCACCTACACTAAAAGACTAACCCCTAAATTCCACCGCACGAGCCGCGCCGCGGTCTTGCTCCAATTGTCAAACCCCACTAGAAGCAGCGCTGCGCCGCTCAATTCGGAGGGGGAGGGCTGGTCCTCGATGAGTCACAGGCTCTCATGTGAATAGCGATATCACACAACCATCCACTCCCATTACTCTTGATATGTCAGTCCACACCTTGTCCTTTCTGCCTGTATCCTTATAAAAAGAATGTTTGGGAACATACAGAATGTTTAACTTCTCCACTTCTAAGATCAGCTTCTCTTCATCCATGGCGTCATGTTGCGTCTTGGACCCTCTGACTGACTGTTTACCTGATGCACGTGCCTCCAGATGTGACGTATTTCGAACATATGGGGGAAATGTACCATTGAGAGTTTGTGCATTGTGTTTTATTTGGAATCTTCCAGGTACTTCACACAGTGACTTCCTGTCTAGTGCTTTCTTATTGACAGTGAATTTACGAGGTTTGGAAACGGCCACGCAGAAAGTAGACCTGAAGCGTATTTCTCGCTCTTCCAGCTTCCAGCTCTTAGGCAGCGCATACAGTGGGATTTGCCTGATAGATTACAATGGAAGCTAAGTGCTCCGCATTACATTTCAAAGGTGCGGCACTGCGCGGCGCTGCGCTGCACAGCACGTGCGGTGGAATTAAAGGGATAGTTCAGTTTTTTTGAAGTGGGGTTGTATGAGCTCTATGTGACCACTAAGGACATTAGATACAGTAGAAAGTTGTCTCCTCTCCCTCAGTAAGACACAAACTTTAATCGATGGTGACGAGGAAATAGACGCTAACAGGGAGAGACGGTACCAAATTCAAAGGCTATTTTCTCCGCATATTTTTTTAAGTGCATTAAGTCTTCGGAAATATAAACATTTATCTGGACCTAACTAACTGGTCATTTATCCTTCTGCCCAGTGCTAGTGCGCTCCGTCGCCCCTCCTCCTTTCAGCTGTAGGGAATGTAAACAAGCTATGCTACACCGGTTGTAGCCTCGTGTAAGTTTGATCAAGTATCGCAATTCTTTTGTTTGTACTCTGGACATCAATATAGAGTCGGAAATACTCAGTATATATATTTGATCAATCTTATCACTGAAAAAAAAACACTGGAAACAGTGTAAGGGAGGCTTTACCTTTCAGTGTTTTTATATGTATGTGTCTGAGAAACTTTACAGGAGCTTCAGGACAGTGTAATCTTCACGACCAGAGAATGCAGCAGGAAGACTTTGCATTGATCATGTTGTGTTGTGGGCCATATGAGGTCAGAGTTTAGCAGAGCAGTGTGCAGACAGGCTGCTCTGCATCCTGTGACCTGCAGTTTACTGTGACCCACTGTCTGTGTCTACAGGATCGTGAGTGTCAGGGCAATCCCTAAGCCCTCTCTGTCTCTGCTGCTCTCTGGGTTAGACCGGGCTAAGCTTTCCTCCCTCTCATTTAAAGGCACGCCAGTAATCACCTCTAAGCAGCTGGCTCATGTCTAATACCAAACAACAAACACCAGTGATGAGGCTGCACATGTCTGTCTGGGTCTGAGGCTGCAGTGCCCCCACAGACTAGAGCAGTCCAGGATCACAGATGTAACTCTGAGCAGGGATATGTTGAATGAAAGAACAGCAGGAAAAAAACATTAGTGCCAATGAAAGCGGGTGTCCTTTAAGACTGAGCCTCGCCCAATCAACCACAGAGCAGCCAATCAGCTCAGGGATATGCAAATGAGCTCTCTGCACTGCATCGACCCTGCCCAGGCGGTGACGTCACCTGACCATCACGCTCTGTCTGGGTCTGCAAAGTCTCAGACAGGAGTGAGAGAGGACCTGAAGGGAGCCAGGGGAGGGGCCCTTTGTCTGGAGGAATACTAACATCATCTTAGCTCCGGCCCTGGAACAAACGCGTCTGATCCTCGAAGCCCGGCCAGGCTCCACCATGGACATCCATTTTCTGTAGGAAACAAAGGAGTGCATGCTTTTTCTTCCTCTTATGACTGTTCTGCTTCTCCTGTGAGCCGCACTGGTTTGTTTGCACCGACCAGTCTTCATTGAAAACCGCACCCCCTCCCTGTCCTTTCTTTTTCACCCGGTTTCTCATTTTTACCCACCCTCCTTTGGCTTCCATTCAATACAGCACCGCTGCGAAGATGCCCAGCTCTGTCTTTGCGGACAGCAGCGTCCAGGGGGACGCGCCGGACGACCAAAGAGCCCTGCAGATCGCCCTGGACCACCTTTCCCTGCTCGACTTGGACAACGACGAGAACGTCCTCTTCGACAACGACCAGGAGCCCAAGAAGAGGAGCGTCAACATGACGGAGTGCGTCCCGGTGCCCAGCTCCGAGCATGTGGCCGAGATCGTTGGCAGACAGGGTGTGTGTTTCAGCATTTCTTCTTCTTCATAGTTTTATCACGTCTTCAGGTGGGCCGTGCGGGGCCGACCGTTCACCCAGACCTCTAAGGTCTGAGCACGTCCCGAGCCGTGGGTCTGTGTGGGAGGAACAGAGAGCCATGCACTCCCACACTGCGCGTATTTAACCTGGTGGTGCCTGTCTGAAGTGGCATACACGGGCGTTTAATGAGGCTAATTATCTCCATGTGAGGCGCAGAGGGTTTGCAGAGAGCACGAATTCCCACTTATTGTTGTGATCTCTGGACAACACCGTCAGACGTGGCCCGTTGGTCCTGTAAATGCAGACAGGTGGGTGGGAGAATAAAGTGAATGAAGCAGAAAGTGTTTCTGATCATGCAGAGCTGCAGGGAAGCAAGGAGCAGCCTGCATCCCGCATGCAGGTTTTATATGTATCTATATAAATATAATGGTATGCATACATTTATATAACCCTTACCCTCATAGACAGAGGGAGGGATCAGGGCCATGAACAAAGACTGAGGTCACCAGAGGGAACACTGCCATCCTAATCATCCTTCACGTGATGAATGGAGTTAAATCACTGATAATGTTCTTCTGTGAGGAACCTAAAAGGAAAACGGTCACGATCTTAGCTCACCTCAGGTGCTGCCCCGCTGCTGCACAGACCATGCAAACACCACCAGCAGCTGGAGGGCTGCAACAAAACACCTTAACAACTAACCACCACCATAAACCTTCAGATGCATTCACCACCATTATACCAACCACTGTTTTCCCCACACACACTGAAGTTAGAGTCTGGGGACCAGAGGTAGTTTCCAAACTCATACATACACATTCACACACTGCTGCATCACAGTGAAAGCAAGTGTGTCCTGCAGGGAGACTTCAGCATGTGGCTGAAGGAGCTAACCTAGATCTACTTGGTTATCAGACTTAAAATATGCGGAGTTTGAGTGCATTACTCATCATGTTATTTTTTTCCACACTTCTCGTTTTGGTCCTGAGGAGATTTATACCTATGCACCACATTTTACACTATGGATGACAGAAACTGGTGGGAAGGACCCAAACACATAACTGATAGAAAGGGGCTTTATTATAGCAAGCAAGGTTAACAAAAGGCAAAGTATCAAAGCATAATCACAACTGAAACGCCTGAGGCTAAGAACAAAGAAACAAGAAGAAATCACAGCTTTACCAGCCTAAATGAGAGAAGCACAGTAACTACAAATACACAGCATAAAATCAGTGATCAAAACTTAAAAGGAGGAATAAGCAAGGTGGCACAGGAACGAATAGACAAGATGATCTGGCACAAGGCTTAAGGAGCTGAAGGATTTTTTTTTTAGTTGCTTTAGGTGTAAGTGTACAAAACAAACCGTGGGTACATCTAGACATGTTAGTGGTTGATATGCAAAAAGATTACCAGAGTATTTATAATAAATTGGTGTTGGAGATACAAGAATAATACAAAACAGAAAAAATAAATAAAATATGAACAATATTAAGCAAGAGAAGAAAATGGTGATTAGATTTCAGAGAGGAGTATTTTTAAGTAATGTCAATGTCAGTTTTAGTAAGTGTAAAGTGTTTTTTTTTTTTTTTGGTCAATTCAGGATACTGTTTGTATGACTTACAACCATTAAAAGGAAAAAATATGTCAAAGCAGAATCTTCATATTTGATTTTCAGTCTGACACCAAAAGTTGTGTTGTGTACTAAAAATAAATCTGAAAGGAATTGACTTTTTATTTTTACAGCTGGTGAGAAACACTTCTTTACAATTCACATATTGTTTTTAAAATTACATTAGTGTTTTATTTAGGCTTTAATGAATTTGTAGATGTAAACACCTCTTTAAGACTAGAATTGACAGGGTTAAAAGAGTTTTTGGCATCACTTCACTTCTGTCTCATGAACCGTCTAACGTTAGTGTTGTTGTATTGTAGTTATAATGGCAACTCATTTTAGTAGATGGTGGTAAAAATTAAATAATAATAATACATTTTATTTCAGGGCGCCTTTCATAGCACTCAAGGTCACCTTACATCAGTAGCAGAGACATAAAGTATCAGTAAAAGTGCATTAAAAGAAGAGTAAAAGCAAGTTTAAAAAGAGACAAATTCACTTCAACTTGAGTGCCACCCGCAGAAACAAACAGCATCAGTGCTGTGCATTGTGGGAAACAGCATGCAGAAGACGAACCCCCCCCCCCAATCATGATATTGTTCTAAAATAATCGCAATTAGACAGTTTTCTAAAATTATTTAGCCCTAAAGTGAAGTGAAAACTGACAGTGCCAAACAGTGAGACTGATGAGGAGCAAACTTCACACATCCAATGAGACCATGGAGCCATGAAATAGGCTTGGGTGTAAACATAGAACAAAGAGTGTAGAAGCAGCTGTTGGCCTGAGATCCAGAGGTGATTTTTGTTTTTTGTGTAGGAGTCACACTGGGGTCAGACCTGGTGTCTAAAATAATCTTCGGCTGTGAGGCAAAAATAAACATGTTAGGGACAGACTGAAGTCGTGGTGACTCACTTTGAGCTCTGTTATTATGCAACCTTCCCTCATTTTTGCCTTGTGTGCATACCACAGGTTGCAAGATCAAAGCCCTCAGAGGAAAGACCAACACCTACATCAAGACCCCGGTGCGAGGCGAGGAGCCTGTGTTCGTGGTGACCGGCAGGAGAGAGGATGTGGCCATGGCCAGAAGGGAGATCATCTCCGCCGCTGAGCACTTCTCCATGATCAGGGCTTCAAGGAACAAGAACACCAGCCTGAACAGGAGCAGCACCCCAGCACCTGGACCGCCAAATTTGCCCGGACAGACCACCATTCAGGTCCGGGTGCCCTACCGTGTGGTCGGACTTGTGGTCGGTCCAAAGGGCGCCACGGTCAAGCGCATCCAGCAGCAGACCCACACTTACATCGTGACCCCCAGCCGGGACAAAGAGCCAGTGTTTGAGGTGACGGGAATGCCGGAGAACGTGGACAGAGCGCGTGAGGAAATCGAAGCCCACATCGCCATGAGGACAGGAGGCCTAATCGAGCTACAGGACGACAACGACTTCCACGCCAATGGGACGGATGTTGGTTTTGATCTCCACGGGCACTCCAACCTGTGGTCCAAGCTCAGCGTTGGGATGACCCCGACCTCCACACGGAAACCCTTCTCCAACTACCGCAACGACTCCTCCTCCTCCCTGGGCAGCGCCTCCACTGACTCTTACTTTGGGAACAGCAGTTCCTGCGTGGCCGACTACAGCCCTGACAGGCCCTCACCGAGCTACACCACCTCCAACAACAACAGCAACAACAACAACAACTCCATCAATGTCAACACAAACAGCAACATGTTTGTTTACAGAGGGGAAGTGATCTCACCCGCCTGCACCGACCACTCCTTCGACTCCTCACCAGGGTTCGACCCCACTCCCACCACAGCCGGCCTCCTGTGGTCGCAGAATGAAGGTGTCATCACCCCTTCTTCCACTGGAGGCAGTTCTCCCTCCTCCTCCTCAGATATGTTTCCCCCCAACCTCTCTTTAAGGAACAATGGAGCAGTGGTCAGTGGGAAGAGGGTCAATGGTTGTCCCTCACAGCCCCTCCACAGCCACCCTGGAGGCCCCACTGAACACCCACTGACCCACACTGACCCTGGAGGAAGCCCTCTCAGTTTCAGCAGCTACTCCCTGCCGGGCTCTCATCTCCATGAGGTGGCATGTGACTCCTTTGCTTCATCTTCTCCCTCATCC
Source organism: Halichoeres trimaculatus (assembly GCF_033239565.1). NCBI lineage: Eukaryota > Metazoa > Chordata > Actinopteri > Labriformes > Labridae > Halichoeres > Halichoeres trimaculatus. Next base: position 42,044,436 of record NW_027437181.1, on the reverse strand, counting down.
TCCTCCTCTTCCTCCTCTTCCTCCAGTCGTAAAGGCAGCCGGGATTGTTCAGTGTGCTTTGAGAGCGAGGTCATCGCCGCTCTGGTTCCTTGTGGGCACAACCTCTTCTGTATGGAGTGTGCCGTCCGTATCTGTGAGCAGATTGAGCCTAAATGCCCCGTCTGCCACATCGGTGTCACTCAAGCCATACGCATCTTTTCATAAGACCCTTTCAGCAGTGACAGAAGATTTCTCACACCGCTTTCAGAGACAAAACACAACGTCAGTTTGGTATGTACATACGAAAATATATATAAATCTGTAATGAAGAAGATGCCGTGTAAAGAGAACAACAGGCATCCTTTGGAGCTGTGCAGGAGTCCATCATGAGACGCTGCAGCCTGGGGAGGTATTTTCTATCATCTAAGTGCATGTTTAAATTATAACAGCATAGTATCCAGTAGTTTTTGTAAAGTGTCCCCTTTATTTACCCAGGGGTGCCCGGGTGTATGTGCCGAGGCCAACCTGCAGACTGTTAGGGGCTGAGCCATCCTGTATCTTGGATTGAATGTAAACAGGAGGCAGGCCATGACTGGTTTAAGGGGTTAAACATATCCTACGTCTAAATGTATATTTCCGCAAGAGTCTGAAACGACATCGACACAGATTGAAATACTTTATCCTTTTTTTCGACTTGAAGATTATATTTGTTATGATGTTTAAAGATGTTTACAGATATCATTATTTATGTTCGGTGAGCTTTTTTGTAGCTGGGTTGAATTTTTTTATTTTCTTATTACAGCCTTATGGCGATGTTTACTGCATGACTACAATGAGGAGGAGAGGGTGGAGTTTTTATATGTATCGCATAAAAAGTATTTTAAACATTCTTCACCCAGCATATTTTTTAATTCACTAACTAAAAGCATAATTATGCGAGTGAAGCATAAAATTGAAGGTACGTTACTTAGTAAGTTGAACATCTATGCTGTCTTAAATTTGTATGAATTAGATCCAGTGGGATTTACAGGCTTCTGTTGCACCACTGTAGTTTTAGTATTTCTATTTTAATACATTTGTTTACAACTCGTTTCTGTATATGCTGGGGATTTTCCTTGAGCGTAATGAAATTTAAGCAGATTTTAAGAACAAAGTACACTTTATTTTATGATAAAGGATCAGTGGTCAAATGTTATTGTTATATTTGCTGAAACCAGATTTGAAATGTATCAAGAGTTTATTTTTCTGATGTTTAAATCATAAGTGATAAAATGTAAACCTTAAGTAAAGGTGCTATTTCACATTTTTTTAAGTATTTATATACAAGTCCAATAAAGAGGTATGTTCAGGAGAGTCTGTGTGTTGTGTGTGTGCGTGTGTGTGTGTGTGTGTGTGTGTGTGTGTGTGTGTGTGTGTGGGTGTGTGTGTGTGGGTGTGTGTGTGTGTGTGGGTGTGTGGGTGTGTGGATGTGTGTGTGTGGTGTCCTGCTTGTGCTCAGAGCAGACAGATGTGAGGAGGCCGTTTATATAAGTGTGATAGTTTACATTTGACCCACAGGGCTCCCTTAGGTAAGCCTGGAGGCAGCAGGATTATCACAGTGGCCTAATTATTGAGAGCAGACTGTGACGATTCCACAGTGGGAGTGAGCCAACCTGCCACTGCTCAGCTCCTTTACAGCCAACCAGCTCCAAAGACCAGGGTGGGGATCCAAATCTACCTGAGGTGTGTGAGAATCACAACTTTAACCCTGGATAAAAATAGAATCAGTCCATCTGTGGAGGCTTTTTGCCTGTATTAAGTGGGAAGTTTGAAAAAGACAGGAAATGGGAGGGGTGAGGGTGCTTGGACCCTGGGTGTCATTAAGGGCTACATCGCTGGGTCCCACAGCCTTAACCCAACACAAACCTGCTGAGACCAAACCTCTCAGGCCTCTGAAACATCAAAAGCTCACCATAACTCTACCATGGCTATACTGTGTGTTATAACCAACATTTGATAAGCACAAAGGATAACGAGAGATGATTTGTCATTAATATCTGCAGTCAGACCTCGTTTAAAAACGTCTCATTTTCACTCCTTATACTCCGATAGTCAAGTAATCCGGTGTCAATGACCTTATAGAGGAGCTCTAAGCATCAACCGGATCAGTGTGGGATAAAGCTGATTGGAACAGGGGTCTGGGCGTCTCTGTGTTGAAATGAAAGATTTATTTCTATCTATGCAAGCTTATTTTACTAGAAATAATCCCAGTGAGCCGCAAGATCTCTTTTACAAGCGAGTCTTGGCCAAGACAGCAGCACAGATGACAAGACAGAGCCAATAGACAGAAAGAAATCAATACAACAAGCTCATTAATTAGCAACATTCGGAAATAACAAGTGCACAGGCTCATCAGATGATCCTTGATCCTGGATTTGAAATTGTCCAAACAAACATAATTGTCCAGTTTCAGATGGTCTTGTAGCAAAATGTTGGAGAAGGTGGCTGCAAAACAACTGACCTCATTTCTAGAGTCATACGGCATCTATGACACCTTTCAGTCAGGATTTCATAAACATCATTCCACAGAAACCGCATTACTGAAAGTGTCTAGTGACATTATGATGTCCGCTGACTCAGGAAGGTGTACTGTGTTGGTCCTGTTAGATCTGTCTTCGGCCTTTGACACTGTTGACCACCAGATTCTGATTAACAGATTGCGGGATCTGATAGGGATGTCTGGTCCAGTGTTACAATGGTTTACTTCCTTTTTTAGCTGGAAGAAGTTTTAGTGTGTCTACTAACCACATATTGTCTAAGCCCGGCAACTTGTGGTGTGGTGTGCCCCAGGGCTCTGTTTTGGGACCGCTCTTGTTTTTGATGTATGTTCTTCCTCTCGGCAAGTCAATTAAGCAGTATCATGATGTTTTCCATCACTTATTTGCCGATGACCTTCAGCTGTACTGCTCATTTAAAACATCTGAAATTCTCAAAGTGAGCTCCTTATTCAACTGTTAAACAAAAGTTAAACAGTGGTTAAGTGACAACAGTCTCCAACTGAATGCTGACAAAACGGAAACACTTATTGTTGCCCCAGACAGTGCAATTCCCAGCATTAAACAGCACTTAGGCGATTTGAGCCTTTCAGTCAAAACTAAGCTGAGGAATCTAGGGGTAAGTTTTGATGAGGCCATGTCACTAGAGCACCACTCAAGGCAGTTGGTTAAAAAACTGTTTTTTTTCAGCTGCGTAATATTGCTAAGCTCAGGTCCATGGTGTCTAAACAGGAGCTTGAGATGATTATTCATGCCTTTGTGTCCTCACGTTTAGACTACTGCAACAGTCTCTTTACCTGCCTGAACAAGAAAGCCTTGGCTCATCTGCAGCAAGGTTATAATAGTTTTGGATTTGTCATTATAGTTTATTTTTAGTTAGTTTTGACATTTAATTTTCCATTACAGTTTAGTTTTAGTTTTAGAGCAGGTATTCTAGTTTTTATCTAGTTTTGATTTTTGCAACAAGGATTAGTTTTAGTTTAGTTTTAGTTTAGTTTCAGTTTTGTTTTAGTTTTTTCATACCTTATTAACCAGGTGCAGGTTTCAAAAAGGCCAGAGTAAATATTTTGTCATACTGTTTATTTTCAAGTCCAACGTAGTGCTCACTGCTCAGTCAATGCGGATACTGAACTGTTGGCTGCTGCCTTAAACACATGAAAATAATATAAACTTAGTATAAAAAATATAAGCATAAATTATATAAAATAATGTTGACATAAATTACATAAAAATAATATTAACATAAATTATATAAAAAAACAATATAATATGAGCTTCAATAAATAAAAACTTGGACTCTGTAACAATACAGGCAGACTCAAATACAATAAAAACTTGGACTCTGTAACAAACTATTATAGATGCTCTGATTCATTGCTCCAAACAACATCTATGTTTTGTTGCAGCACAGCGCACAGCCAGTCAGTGCAGTAAACAAGCTCGTCCCTATACGCCGCTATGATGGTGCTGTGCAGCACTGACAACTGCCTAAAACTGTCTAAAATTGGTTGGGAAAATGTGTCGGATTAATTTAAATCCTAAAGGGTATTAATATTGTCAAAAACTATAACAAAGGGAATTTTGTCTATCATTTTAGTTAGTTTCAGTTAGTTTTGTGAACACAAAATACAGTTTTAGTTTACTTATCGTTTTTCTTTTCTTTTCTAGTTTTTATTAGTTTGAGTTAACTGCAATGAATTTTAAATTTTAGTTTTCGTTTTTAGTTTCGTTTTAGTTAACTATTACAACCTTGGTCTGCAGTTAGTCCAAAATGCAGCTGCAAGGCTCTTGGCTAGCACCAGCAGGAGAGCTCACATCACACCAGTACTCAAGTCTTTCCACTGGCTTCCAGTTGCCTACCGTTTTCAATTTAAATCTTATTGCTAACTTTCCGAGCCCTGCATGGACAGGCACCTTTTTACATTGTGGATTTAATCAAGCCGTATAGCTCAGCCAGAAGCCTGAGATCGTCTGGGGAAAACTTGTTGATGGTTCCTCAAACCCGCTTTAAAACGGGGTGACCGATCCTTTAAAGCTGTTGCTCCTTGACTTTGGAATGAACTTCCCCAGGACCTGCGCTCCCTGGACTCAGTGGACACCTTCAAAAAGCTCTTGAAGACACATTTATTTAGGCGAGCATTCGCGTCCTAACACGTCCAGTGGTGGCACTGATTGAGCATTGTGATTTTAGATGTTGTTTTATGTTTTAGTTGTACTATGTTTTTAAGTATGTTGCTTTTAAGTATGTTGTTTTATGGTTAGTGTACTATGTTTTTCTACTGTGAAGCACTTTGTGACTTGTGTCCGTAAAAAGTACTATACAAATAAAGTTTACTTACTTACTTACTTACTTAGCTCAGACCAAGACGAATAAGCAAAAACACTGAACGCTCTTTGACCAAAGACGGAGTGAGTTTGAGGTACCAGAAACAGAGTCTAACCATTTGACAAGGTAACAGCCGGTGTTTGGACAACTTTATCAGTGAAGTTTTTTCTAATTGTGCATTCTTTCAGCGCAGAAAAACCTTCCTTAAAAAATGAGTAAGAATTGAGATGCAATTCTTAACGCAACTTGTTGAAAATTATTGATGATTTACTGAATATTAGTGTATGGATGATTCCATGACAGCAGCCATTTAGAAAAGGGCGAAAAAAACAACTTCAGCTGCCTGTAGTGGAATGATAGTCCTCTTTTTTCTATTTTAACAGGTTTTTATCAAGTTAAAGAAACAGAGTTCTTTGAAACTTATGTATCAAATATGATATGTTCAATGATGATTACACAAGTACAAACTGAATGTGAAATACAGTGTTTCATCATCTCCTCAAAGACAGACCCCACCAGCCCACTCTGTTTTCCCTGTGATACTTTAAACTCAGGCCCCTCCTGTTGGGCCCCAAGACATCAGGGCCAAACATGCCCTGTGCTGGAGTCCATCTGACAGACAGAAGAAAGGAAACCAGGGGTTAAATACTGAGTTATTCTAGATAAAGCCTGTTTCCTCTAAACTCCTTACATGTAATTTTATCCTCACTGATTGAGTTATCATGGTGTGATAAGGATCTAATATCAGCGTTTTTAACCAAACTAGCTCACTTCCTGCTCCTTAATTCAGTCCATGTTGGTGTTCACTCCTTCTACATGTCAGAGCTTTCCGATTTCTGCAGCGGTTAGGAACAGTCTGTTCTGTCACATGCTTTGCGTAAATCAATAAAAACAGCTGCACGCCCCTTTTCATCCACCTCTGCTGCTGTTTTCTACTATATCTATCACAGCCAAAGAAACCAATCCATCTCCTCTAATCCAGTGTTGAAGGTTGCACAACACAAATTTTTCTTCATAAAAGTCACAAGGTTTAAGTTTCTCAACCATTTCAGACACTTAAGCAGCAAAATGGAAAAAAGTCTGCACAACTGTTTTTTTCTTTTTTTAAGGACAGGTGAATCAAGAGGAACGAAAGGATTGAAAGAAAAAATGCAAAAAATGAAATCTTACCAAGAGTTTTTGACATTTTCTGGACTTATAAGTTAAATGTAGCTCATATCAAGCTATTTAAAGGCAAAATGAGGTCTTAACTTGTTGTTAAAAGTAAAACAATCTGCCAATTGAGCAAGAAAAATTTGTTTGAAACTAGAAAAATGTCTTGATACAAGTAACTTTTCTCTTGTTCCTTTGGCAGATGTTTTTACTTGTTGCAGCAATTGAGAGCTCATTTTTTTCTCTTAATAACCTGAAACAAAAATTCCTTCGAGGCTGGTCAGATGAATGTGGCTCATACTAAGTCTAAAAAGAAACGTTCTACCGAAAATAAGAGAAAATCACTGACTGAACAAGCTTTGTTTTTTGTTTCACAAACTCAGGCTTTTTTTTCTTGATAAACATTTTCTCAGATATCTTTCTTTAAATGTTGGAGTGAAATGAGCAGGAAGCACTCAGAGTCAGTATCACCCTCCCAGCCAAGTCTCTGTATGTGCTAACACTTTTATGTATTATCATAGCTTTGGTTTATTTTCAACATTTTGATTATTCACTCATCACCGACATTTGATATTTCATTCTCAAACAGGACTATCACATTCTCACTAAGGCTCCAGGAAGTCACCTTTATTAGATGATGGGGACCTATGCTACTGTTATTTCTGCAATAATAATAAAACTTCTAAGTGATGTAAAACCCCCCTGTTGTATATCAAAATGCAGTCATCTTGTTTTTGACTTGGTTTGGGGCCTTTTTTTTTCATTTACTATGTGTCATTGTTTTCTTTGTTTGTCTATCCTAAATCACCTATGGAGGTATGTAAGAGCGTACAGCTGGGGAAAAAAAAGGAAAAATGTATAAGTTGTACTGTACTGAAAAAAGTTAGTTAAGTTCAATTTTTTAAAAAACGCTCACATTTAAGTCTGGTACGGGGGCCAGGGCTGTTCTGAAATTGAACCTGGACGTCACGAGGGCCAATGAAAGACACATGATGCACCACTTACCCAGTCAGAGGGAACCCAGGCTGGGGGACTGCGGCTGATTGTGGCTGAAAATCAAAAGTATGAAAACACAAACTGGACATTTTGGCTTCACTGGTGATGGTGGTGTTTTCAGAAAAACCATCCACACACTGCTGCTAACATTCCCTACCAGATACTGGACTCCTATGGGTGATGTTTCACATGTTATAGTGGTGGGTGCTGCTTCCCCATGAAGATCGGACCTCCTGAAACCCTTTGAAGGTCGAAGCTGTGCAGAGAGAAAGCCACAGAGGAACAGCGTCAGCTGATCATCGATCTTATCCTTCACTTCTTCCAAACATCAGCAGGATTTCAGTCGCTCAGCTCCTCCATCCGTCTGAATGACTGATTTACCAGCTGGTTTTTTTACTCACCCCTGTGGAAAAGTTACACTGCAGGCCAAAAGTTTGGAAAAAAGATCAAAGTATTCACACACAAAAAAAAGCCCACAGCGTCATTGTTGGTTGTTTACAACCAAGTAAACATGATTATGTAAAGAGAAAACTATCAGACACGCTTTTTTTTACTATCATCAGATAACTATCATTAGTTTGTCTTGTTTTCTTCAGAATAACCTCCTCTGCCTTAAACAACAGCAGGACATTTATAAGGCATTTGTTCAAGTGTTTTAAGGTGTGCATCAGGATTAGCATTCCAAGCTCTCTGAAGTTCATCAGTCAGAGACTGGTGCAATGTGGGACATGCTTTTCTGACTGATTGATCCAGTTCATCCTGCACAAGCTCAGTTAGAGAGGTCTGGAGACTGAGGGAGCCAAATCCTCTTTGGAGAACTCTTTTCCTCTTCTGCTTTTGTCTGGGTAACCTTGACAGAGCGCGGCAGAATGCTTAGGGTCATTATCTCACAGTAAAACAGACTTTGGCCCCACAAGTCTGAGTCCAGATGGAGCAGCATGATGCTGGAGGATGGAGTTGTGCTGTTCCTCCTTCATGAAACTGTTGACTTCAAACAATGATTTCTGTCTGCAGACTTTCAAAAGCCATAAAATTAAAGTGAAAAATGCAAACTGAGATTTGCTTATATATATATATATATATATATATATATATATATATATATATATATATATATATATATATATATATATATATATATTTTTTTTTTTTTTTTTGCAATGAAGTTGTGACTCCTGCAACTCTTCTAGACCCTCAAACACAGCCCTTCTTTTCTATGGCTGACATTTATTCAGCATCAGTCTGGTAACATCAGCGTATACCTAAAGGTAAACTGAGGAAAATAGTGCATATTATCTAAAGCAAAGTCTAATCATGCAGTACATGCATCCCAAAGTACAGATAACTCGTGCTGCTTTTTAAGAAAGACTCTGAGAACAGAAACTTTAAGTTGCTTCCAAACTTTTGGCTTGTAGTGTGCACATCAAGAGACAAAAGTGAAAAAGGAGAAAAACAAGTTCAGGGAGTTTACTGAAAAGTAGCTTTGCAATGACATAGTTCTTAACATCTGATAAGACTTACTTTCTGTTTCCTCTTATACACAAACATAAACATAAAAGCATTTCTCTAACTTTTGATGATGTTGGATTCAAAGTGTGTCAAAAGTGTGTGCTCCTTAACTGCTGACGCGTCCTGAGCTTTAACATGGAAAATAAACTCCCCATGTGATCAGGAAAGTACCGCAGAACACTGCCACCTCTTTCTTGTCTATGGTTCTAACCTGAGTATGCCACATGGTGGCGACAGAGGACAACAAACTGAAACAGACAGATGGATGATCTGGACTACTTAAAGTCCAGAGCATTATAGGCTTTGTCATACAATCATAAACATAAATCATAATAAACATAAACCGTAAATGAGCATTGCTTGATGGGTTTGATGGTATGGATTCATGTCTGTCTCCTTTGTTTAAATTAATACACTGAAATAAAAAAAATCACTCGCAAATGATCAGTCCTTCCATCTTAAGCCGTATCTGGACCTTAAATGGAAGTTCATATTTACAGACATAAATATTCATTCTTTACGCAGCCTTTGGTGACATTGAGGTTGTTAACCTGATCTGTGTTACAGAGATCATTCCATTTTCATCGTTTTATTGCCGGTCAGCAAAATAACACATCTTAAGCATCATGACAACTCGCGTTCATTTACAAGTTCCAACACAATTGAATCAGTACTGAAGTTTCAATGGAACCATCAGATTGGTCAGCAGGTATCGCACATGCTCTCTTAATGCAGAACCATGTCTTAGAAACAAACAGTTTAATTTAAAAATAGCTTCAGATGATGGCGTCTGTCTCTACTTATTCTTGCTTAGCGTTCTCTGCTTCTCTGCGTGCTCCACAATTTTTTCTTCCACGTATAAGCCTTTACGCCGCCGGACAGCATTCATGTATTTGAGGGCCTGGTTAGCAGAGTCGGCTTTCTCTCCAAAGTGCAGATATTCTTCCTCTGTGGTGGGAACCCAGTACGGGTCACTGGCAATCACCTGGGAGGAAGAGTAGAGGAGACGAATTCAACGATACTACAATTAAGGTCTCAGGTTTTGGAGTCCTATTTGTGATTCTGCTGCTCACCGTCACAGCTCATGAACAAACGTAAATCTTTTACTTGCCTCCCAGTGGCTGAAGACCAGTTGGGGACTGGCCAGTCCACTGGTTCTCTTTCTGATCTGATCGGCAAACCCGAAGCTCTCAGCCACAGGAAGAACAGCCTTGATGATGAACATGTCTGTTCCCTCCTTCATCTCTTCATGAAGGACACGCCCCTCTCGTTTCCCCAGCACGCCGTACACTCGCCCTGGTACAAGAACACACTTTGAACATTTGGAACATGACAAATCTCCTGTTACAGTTTTAAATTCAGGTGACAGGAAATACATGAATGAGAGGAATATGTTTGGATTTAGACCTTGGCACACACTTGCGTGTTTTTGTCCAGAAGAAATAATGATGTGTCTTGTCTGTCTGTCTGCACAACAACGCTCAACAACCACTGACTACAGGAGCCTTCTAACCCCATCAACCAACAAGTTTCCAGGGAACTGCAGTCTAAATTTAGTTCTGGGTATCAAGTTTACCCCAGGACTTAATAAGCTGACCCCAGCTGTGATGGACTTGGTTTAGTCCCTCCTAACCATCAGTCTTCTTTGAGCTTGATAGTGTGAATGTGTCTCTGTCAGCTCCCGGTGTTCCAGTTTAAAGAGTGACCCTGTAAACTGGAGACCTTCAGCTGAACGTGTCAGTGGAGATCCAGGTTACACCCAGTTGGCATCCTGGTTTAGTTTTTTACATATGTCACAATCTCCTCATCAGATCAGTTTGTAGTGATGATCTAAAGCTGTTTGAGAAGTCCTTAAAGTCCTTCATCAACGAGCTTCATTAAAGCCAAACCTTGGGTCGATCTCTTTAAGCTGTCAACGGCAGAGTGGTCCGGTTGTTCTGGCTTTTAGAAACAGCTTTGTCTGAGGATGGCTTTGTCAATAGTGCTCGTCTCCTAAAGTGTCAAGGATTCCATCTGCAAAACGCTAAAGCTGGATCAACAGCAGCACAGGCTGAAACTCCTCCATGCTAACAGGCTAACTGCAGTGCTACACATTAAGATGTCAACTCATCTTCTCCTTCTGTGGTTTCATTTTTTGCTGATTGACCTTTGTCATTGTCTCAGCACCCTTATCTAATCGGTACATTTTAGTTTAACTGTGAACATGTCGTTCAGTGTTATTGGAGGCATATGGAGTATGAACCAAGGCTGATGCTTAAAGAAACGACCTGGCGCTCAAGTTTTGAGGACTTTAAATCTTGTTTTAACCCATTTTTCAGCTGGGCTGAGTTATTGAATTTGTTAAAGATACTGTGAGGAGGATCTGTTTCGATTGGACTGTATCGCCACCTTCTGGCCCAGAAGGACTTTTAGCAAGGTGCTTGTTTGTTTTGAAATTAAATTGAGATAGGATCAAAACAAATTTTCTTTGTTCAAGTCGACTTTTTACTGGATACAACGCAACAAGGTAAGGTATTTATCAGTACAGTTACGTAGAGCTGTTGTTTGAAACCTGACATCAAGCAAACATTGTTGCAGCCGGCTATATGTAGTGCTATCGTCATCCCAGTGCTCCAAGGCATCTGTGGGCTAACGTGACAACAAGTTAGCACTGTCAGTCTGTATGCAGTTTAGTAGCTTACTATATTTAGCAGCTGACAGCCCATGTCTTAGCCATTAGCTTGTGTTTTAGTCTTTAGCCTCCATTTTTTTGAACCTATCAACAGGACAGTGATTGAGTTGTCAATCTAATTCACTCCTGCTGGGTGTAGTCAGCCTGGACAATCTTCTTTCTTTTAAATCCAAAGTCTTTTTCTGAAGTGTCAGAGCATGGCGGTAGCTGGGAGTCAGTCTGTTGTTGATCACCAATCCCCCTGTTACACCTGTAAATCAGGTAGTATAAATAAAGAGGCGGAGCGTTGCTGTATTTCTCTTACCTAGCACTTCAGCGGTGGCCATGATCTCACAGGTGTACATCGCAGCCATGAGCCTCTGTGGCTGAGCCTGGAATGCCTGGCGACAAGCCTCCTTCATGGCGGCGATGAGCTGGCCGGACACAGGCCCGTAGCAGTCTGCAGAGGCAGCTTCAGGCCTGGACTTCATCTGGCTCAGCCCTCCTGATGGACCCTCAGACAAATTCTTGATACCCCCTTCTTCAGCTGTGCCGGCTTCAGACGCTTCCAGACACGCAGCGTTCTCCTCCTGTTGGTCCTGGTGTTGAGGGAGGGTTGATGACTGAACTTCCCACCTCTCCACAGAGAAGCAGACCCCCATCAGAGGCTCCTCACACATGGGCCCTGACAGAGTCGCCAGCTGGAAACCACTGATGATGCTGTTGTCATAGTCTCGTATGACGGCAGCCTGACTCCCAACATCAGTGGCTGCATTGCCCAGACACTGCCAAACGGAGAGCCGGTGGTAGTCCTCCACGCTGTTCAGCAGGATGTTTGGACCACACCTGAAAAACAACACAAACGAGACATTTGAGGCCACAGATTAGTCCAATTCCTTAGTGGTTCATCTAAACTCAGGGACTAAAAACCACAAAACTGGAAAAAGATCTTGAAGATAAACTTTGGCAGATGTTTTCTAATTTGTTGGATCTAAAAAACCTGAAAAACAAAAGCCGTCCTCCAAGACTAGTGAACGTGTGTCTCTGCGTCTTCTAAGACAGACTGCGTACAGTCTCTGTGATTTGGCCCATTGGTTTCTGAGGTTCTAAATGTACACAGCTTACAGTTGACCTGGTGCAATACAAAGAGGTTACAAGAGGATTTAAGGCTGTCCTTTGGTCTGCTCACTAACAGCTACAGTGTCTGTCAGTGTAGAAACTCCCCAAAGTCCTTTTAAATACTTCAGTTAAGACTAGGGCCTGTATGCACGTTCAGCCATTAAACAAACGGACCATTAGTTCTGATGTTCTGTTATGGAACGGCTCGTTTGGCTGCAGCGTTAGCCACATGCATGGAGAAATAGAGATTATATTTCAAGAATACACATGGAGTAAATGTGTGAGGAGTTTCCACAGCACACAGTAGAAAGCCTCAGAAATAATATCAGTAATATAAAACCTGCTTTGTGAAACAAGCGCTGCAGCAGTGCCCCAGTACCTCCATGAATAACTCTTAAAGCAGTTGATGAACTCCGACATTTCACCACACTCATCTTGAAGGACCCAGACCAAGAAAAGTAAAGAGCCGATTAAACTTGTTAATTGACTCCTAAATCTAAATTAGCTGTTTGGCTACACGTGACCACCCTTCCAAAGGATTGTCCGCTGTCTGTGTGTATTTCATCTTAAACAATAACACAAAGCGTGATGTCAGTCTTTATACAGCTGAACAGGTGCTGTAATCCTGCTGTTAGCGCCTTTAACAGTGGGGTCTGCCCCCATTAAATTTAACACTCTTTGGGCCGTTAACCTGGCTCATGCATACCAATAATCTTTATTTTTTCCACAGTTAGTATAAACGGTCTGTCTTCCTCGCAACAGCCTGGTCATATATACGGGCCCTGATCATTATACTGGTGAACTCAGTAATCCTGATGATTTAGCCAAATGTTTGATTTACATGTTTTCACTTCAACAGGTAAATTGTCTCACATAAATTCTGTCCCCTCTGTGGGTCCTTTGACAGCTTTCATCACTTCATATGAACACAGAATACCTGCGAGGCCCAAAGGCCCAGATGCGCTCCACAGCATTCCTCCACTTCCTCCCCTTCAGCAGGCTCTCCAGCTGGGCCTTGAGTCCAGCGATGGCTTCGAGGGTTCTGAGGCTGACATCCAGACTCTTACTCTCCCTCAGCGTCATGTTGATGTGCTCCAGAGTCCGGATCAGCTCTGTGTTGCTCTCCAGGAGAGAAGTCACCTCTGTCGACAAAAGAAAGTTAATGTTGGATTGAGTTTCAATCATGTTATAACATTTTACACACTTTTTGACCTCAGACTGGTGATTTTCTCCCTCAGGTTTAGAATTTAAATCTTGGATTTGTTTTCTGAGTTACTATAAACTGAGGGGCATACCCTACAGAGATACCTGGCCTGGTGTTTGTTTTTTGTTTTTTTGCTGGGGGAGCAAAGAAATGAAGCTCACCAAGTGAGCTACTATAAAACAAGAAGTGTGCATCAACAGGTGGATTGGAAATATGAGGTTTGGGATGTGCACAGGGTGAAGGAGGTGTTGAGGACTCTTTTATAACAGGGACTGTTTCTGGAATCCTCTTCCCTCACTGGCTACGTTGTTGGGACCGAGGATTTCCCATGATTACTGAATCCACAATTTTCTACTTCAGTAATGAGCGTCTCTTCATCATAATGTCTTTATTGGCCCTTAACCTCAAACCTTGCTGGTCCTGCTCTGCTCATTATGTCAGTTTGTAGGGGTCAAGAAAACTACCATCAGGTGTCGACATGTTTTGTTTTATTTAGAAAGTGACTGAAGGCTTTAATGTGTGCATGAATTCCTGCTCCGCTCGATCTAATAGAAGTCTTCTGGTACGTCTGGGCTGTTACTGTTCTTGCTCATAATCTCAAGTCTTGCCACATTTCCCACAATCCCACAGCAGCCGAGCTCCGCTGGTGGATTGCATGATGGCCAAATGGACACATGCTTGACAGCAGCCACACTCTCTGCAGATGCTATTTCAACATACAAACTCCGAGCTTATTAAGAAAACCAGCATCCTATGAACCCAAAAACACCACACCACAGGAAATGAGATCTGATTTTCAAAATAAGGACCTACAAGTCATCACCAACTCAGAAATCACAGAAATTAGACCAAAATAATGACAAATATTACCATCACTGGAAGCTGGAAACGCAATCAATTAACTAATTGGAATGTTATAATTTATTACAGAGAGAATTTAAATCCATACATTATTGTACAGTAACCAAAGTAGGGATGGGTACCAAATTGGGTACTTTTATGGGTACTGTCCAAATTCTGTCTGTAGTAGAGAGTAACGATTCATGTAAAATCAAATGGTACCATGTTTCAGTACCTAAACGATCCTTGTGTCTGTGAGAGTGGAAGAGAAGGCGGTTTTCCATACTGGATATGAACACAGCATTACAGTGTTATTACATATTGAGAAATAAAAATGTCACACTGAAAAACTTTGAGCTTTTACTATAAACAAATTAATATTTCTTACCACATAAACACACAAAAGTACCAAAAATTGGTACCGTCGAGCACCCATACCGATTGCCAGGTACCAGGGATGGGTACTGCATAATTTCAAACGTGGAAGGTACCATCCCTAAATAAAAAAGCCCTTAAGAGACAGGCACACTCTAAATAGCCTCTGATCACAAACTGGCCGTTGAAACTGGTCAGTACAGAAACCAGTGGTTGGAGAGATCTCAGAGTCTGTAGGCTCAGTGACACAGGACAGGTAGAAACTGAGATCATTTCCTCATCACCTGTTCAAATTAGACAAATATTACAGACAGATTTTCTCCCAAATTTACAAATTTATACCCTGAGTTTCTTGAGCCCCCCCAAAGAGGATCAGATCCAGAAGATTCTGGGTGAAGAGAGCTTGACTGTTCAGCTGTCAGCCCAATATGTGACAGCTGGTCCCAGAGTTAGACAGGCTGCTGGGAAAGACAGACAGTAAGGTGTTACTAAGTAACAAAAATCATCTATATCCAAGTAAATCTGGATCATTTTTGGTTTATTTCTATTTTATTATCTGGTTTACTTTTGATTGATGTTATTACTTTTTTGTTCTCAATATGTTTTTGATTGTTGATGTGTTTAATCAAATCTTTTATTTGTACTCTCTGTTCAGATGAAGGGAGGCTTTTCACTAAGAAATATTAACAGGAGTTGTTATGGCTATCAAACTGATCATTCAGAGCTCATGTTCACCTGTTTGTGTTAAAAGATAAAAACCTGACAGCAGGAACAAAACCTGTTTCATGAACGACACGCGGTGGGTGTTGAGAAGTGAAAGGTGAGGTCAGAACAAGGTCTTGGTCTGTGTAGTCTAATCAGTCATCATTTACACCAGGGTTCTCCAACTCTTACCCTGGAGGGTCAAGAGGCTGCAGGTTTTCTTTCCAATCAAAAACTCCACCAGCTGAATTCACTGATTACCTCACCTTCAAGCAGAGAGCAGGGACTAATCAGTGAAATCAGCTGGTGGAGTTCTTGTTTGGAAAGAAAACCTGCAGCCTAATGGCCCTCCAGGGTAGGAGTTGTAGATCCCTGATTTACTCTTTTCTAAGGCGTGAGACCCCTGTACACACGCACACGCACACACTCACACTCGCGCACACTCGCGCGCACACGCGCACACGCGCACACACACACACACACACACACACACACACACACACACACACACACACACACACACACACACACACACACACACACACACACACACACACACTCACACACTCACACACACACACACACACACACACACACACACACACACACACACTCACTCACTCACTCACTCACTCACTCACTCACTCACTCACTCACTCACTCACTCACTCACTCACTCACTCACTCACTCACACTCACACTCACACTCACAATCTCTTACCCTGAGGGAGGGCGATCGCTCGGATGCACAGGGTGGCCATTTTATTTGGAGTTGTCAAGGTAACGAGGCCTGTAGTGTCCACGTGCAGAGTCGAAGATAAACGTCCCTGAGACGCCTCCTCCTTGACCTGGAAACAAATAGGTACACTGACAGATAAGTGGATGGAGTTTTGAGTTCCAACATGTTTCCACAAAGATGAGACAGAAAGAGAATGTGACGGTTTATAAAACCGCTCCATCTGAAAACTGCAGACCAGAGCTCTCCTCTAACTGCAGCTTGGTTTATACACCATTCATCACAGTGTTTGAACACACAGGATCCGTGCAGTGCTGTGTCAGAGCTTCAGATCCTGATTCTTGCTTTTCACTTAGAAAGATTACAATGACTGAGGGGACTCACCTGGTGGATTATCGCCACCTTCTGCTGCTTGCCCAGGTCTTCATTAACCATGTCCACTTTAGGGGGGCGGACCACGGTTTCTCTGAACGGGATGATGGGCTTGGATGAGCTGATCTCAATTTGAGCAAACCTGTAAAAAGGCGAGTGACACACCTGTAACTGACAAAGATCAAAGACAGAGTGGTATATCTATCCTTTATTTGTTTAAAGCTTTATTTATCTGCAATGATGAGGAACAATACACACCTTCAGAATATCCTAACCTCTCTCTAACTTCCCCAGGAATAAGAGAAAGCAAGACACAAGACATCAGTCCAGACTCACAGCTTGACTTTCTTTGACTTCATTTCTCTGGAGCAAAGACCTCTTTCTGTAAATTTTCTGATGCTCTGTGTGTCTTTCATCATGAATTTTCTTTTCCTGATCTAGTCCATGGGCTTGACCCCAGATTTTCACTTGTCGGTACTACTCAGGGTGACAAAGGTTACTTATATTTTTTTTAAAGATCTATGTCTGTAGATGATATTTTGGTATGATAGACCTTCCAGAGTGGTAGCTAAATCATTGTTATCAGCTCATGAAGTATACCCACCCCTTCAAGAAATTGCATTTCAGATAACGCTACATATCCTGCTTTAGACTTGTGTACAGGACATCTGTCAATGCTTCACAATATTGTCTCTGGTATCATTTTAAAGGGGGCGATGTAGTCTTTCATTCAAGATAAAATGTGAACCTTTCATGCCAATATAGAGGTTACTAGAACTCCTTGAACTGTCAAAACTTAGGCGAAAAATACATTTTTCGCCTAAATGATATACTATCTTTTAGCCCTGTGTCATCTAGGAGCAACAGGGACACACAATTCAAAGTCTACAACACTCCCAGGACCATAAGGATTCAGAAAATGTATAATATGCCTATACCATTTCTTGCCATGGGTGATTGTGAGCCTTAGATTAGAAGAGCAGTAAGTCTCCTATTAAGTAAACTATAGACCAGCCATATAGGACATATGGTAACATAAAGGACACCAAAATGGGATAAGGAACCACATTGTAATAGAACAACCTCCAAGGAAGATGCACAAAGCAAAATGTATCAGAAGTGTGTGGTACTGTGGAATTAGTGGAAACAGGGCTACCGTGTGAAGGCTCAGTACCGCTAGCCCCTTTTGTTTATTTTTTTAGGTTTTATATGTTTTTATACATTTTTTGTGTTTTTTTGTTTTTTTTTTCTTTCTTTCTTTTTTTAATGAACAACATATTGAAGTATTAAACAGAACAACATTATGATGAACGCCTTGCAATGTCACTCAAACACCTCATCTCTCTCATCTTCTGACTCCTCGAGTTCGAGCCCAGGCTCTGGATCATCCTGCAGTTTCTGGTTGCTGCATGTCTGCAGCTTGCACATATCTGTGCATGCCAGTCCATTTGATAAGCATGTGCAGCTTGGCATTTTGCATGAACGGACACAGTTGCATGTTAGCAATTCCAGGACTACATCTGGTGCAGATGGAGAGCGCATCCAGTAAATTGCCAGCTTGCCTTCATCTTCTTTCCATCCATGCTCTGTAGGACTTGGGACCACAGGATTAGGCTGCATACTGCTCTTCCAGATGGCTGCCTGATAGTTGGCTCGTTCAACATGCAGGAAGAGACAGTTTCTACATGGTGGCAGCTGGCTGGACTCGATCTCTCCCCTTTTGGTACAGAAGAGCTGGTAGCGCAGTTGGCTCACCTCTACCGTGCTGCTGTTTGCAGCGTACATGTGACATTTTAACTCCTCAATTCTCTGGAACAGCTCCTTACTGACATCCCATGACTGCCCTAGTTCACTGAAAGTTTCTTGGTAAGAAGTATCTTTCTTCATCATCTTCAAGGCTTTCAGCTTGCCCTGGCCAGCAAGGGCACTAACAGTGTCACAACCAGTGAAGGCATGTAAGCCAATTAGACTGCCACAGAGGCTGTCTCCAACTGAGCTTGCCAGTTTGCTGATGTTCACATATCGTGTGCGGTTCCATGACCCACACTTTATGTAGATGGGACAGATGATGTCCTTCTGGAATGCAAGACAAAGCACCATGACATCAGTGTCTTTGGCTGTGATGATGACCGCTTTTGAGCCCATGTTTGCACCATGTGAAGCATGCAGGAGCAGGCGAGTGTCAGCTTCTTCATGTGTGGATTTCAGTTCTGTTACTTCATCACACCCACCATGTGTCAACCTATAACAGGTTTCCTCACAGGTTGTGTAAAACACTTTGCCATGCAGCCTCTCTCTGTATTGTGGGAGGTTCCACTCTTCTACCAGAAACTTGATTAGACTGGACTTGTTGGAAGGACTGCACAAGAATGTTCTCCACTGCTGTACGTGGTGTCCTCCTGCCAAGTTCTTGTATTGGACAGTAGTGTCTGCACCCAGGTTTAGTCGTTCAGCATCTTTGATTGAAGTCTGGTGGTACACATCAAACACAACATCAATCCTCTGACTCTGTGCTCCCTCATGGAGGATTTGGGTGAAGAGTGACTCTGCCACCTGTCGAAAGGTTTTGTTGTTGCCATTCATTTTCTGGACCAGGCTCATCCTGTCAATGATAGCAGTAGATGGTGTTGGGATGTGTTCTGCAGGAGACACATTCTTTTCCAACTCCCTGGCAAGTGCAGCCTTGTTTGTTTTACGTAGAGATCCATCAGCATTTGCAAGTGCCCATGGCAGTGGGCCCAGTGGGTGGGCAAGGACATCTTCCATGTCTATCTTCCTGCTTTCAGCCAACAGGATCATGTGGCTGAACAGGTTTCTGTCTGCCCTCAGCACCACATCCTGCCCTTTCTTTCCTTTAGCCTTTTTTGTGCTGACACTGGAGAATGTCTTCAGGCTCTGCTTGGTCATCTTATCATGAAATTTTATTGATGGTGAGTCTGCTTCTAACTTCATTTGTTTGAATACTTGGTATGCCTCTTCTCCTATTTCATGAGCTCTCAGGAGATCTCTTGACACATCAGGTGGAGCCAAGTAGCCAGTGGACAGGCTAACCAGATCGTTCTCATCAGGAGACATAGGATTGAACCATGTGTTCTCCATAAGGTCAAGAAGAGACTGGACATCTGCTTCATCTCTCTTGATTCTTGGACCCTGTAGATCTGGATGGGACAGTTTGGACATGGATTAATCTGCCAGGTCCCTCAGCTGTCTGAGGTACATGCTTCTGTACTCAGCAGTTAGGTAATACTTGGTCACAGCTCCTGACTTCAAGCTGAATCCCTTTGTCCCTCCAGCTGTCTGGGTGTCTTTGTTAACCGTCTCTTCTATGGCTTGGTCAACTGGGATTCTACCAAAGGGATTAGTGGGGCCCAGTTGGACAGAGAAACCTCCTTTCATGAATTCTGTGTACACATCTAGGTGTGTGATGGACAGCTGAGACATCTGGGCATAATAGTAGGAGAGGTAGTGTGCATAATTAATCCTGTCATACGCAAAGCACCATGGGATCATTGCTCGAATGCTTGCCAAGTGTAGCATCCAGTCTCCCTCTCGGGATGCTCGGATGAGCCCCAGCAAGATTTCAACCATGTCCAAATAGGACACCCAGAAGCTGGAGAGGCTGCCATTTCCACCTCGGAGGAACTCGTGATACACTTCAAACAGTTTTATGATGTGTGTACAAGAGCTGTTCTCTAACACTTCCTTTAAAGCAGCCTGTGAGACCTTTTCCCCAAGTCTGTCAGCTACCTTCAGTGTTTCATCCAATTGAACCATGTCATTTGGGTGAGTTGTTTCCAACCAAGAGAGGAAACCCTTCCATGTCAGTCGCATGAGTGCCTCATACAAGAGCTTGTGAAGTCGCACTGCCCTGTTGTACTTGCGACCATCCATGACCCCAGCAATGGAGCCTTCTGCGGTCATGCCAGACTGAATGCACAGGTCTCTGAGTCCAGCATCTTGGAAACGCTTTCCTATGATTGCCAGCAGTGTGCAGCTGGTGTGAAATACCCCAAGTCTGATGATGACATTCTGGAACTTGGCAGCATCTTTCCATGTGATTTCAACGGCCTTTGCATACAGAGCTTGGTCAAAGACATAGACAATGTTTGTCAGGTCTAAGCACTGCATGATGCTTAGTGACCGGTTAAACACCTCATTGACAGTAGACATTTGTGTCGCTGGAGCATTGATGGTAGGCAGATAGCCTACGCTGTCAGGGATGACGGTCATATCACCACGAGCCAGGATATTGAAGCCGGTCCAGTTGCTGACTGACTGGTCATCTTGTTGTGACAATCTTGCTAGGATCCAAACAAGGTTCTTCTCTCTGGCAAGCTGAACATTAGCATTGGTATCAGCATCTGCATTTTTGCTCTGTGGAGGTCCTACCCGTTGTCCAGCATTGTAAGTTGGCAACATTGGCTGGGATGAGTCAATGCTTCTTTTCTTTGTTTTGGCAACAGTGGGCATGGGCTGGACAGCGACTGGGTTGACTGTTTTTGCTTGCACAGCAATCCCATTGACTCTGTGAGATGTTCCCTCTCCATTGATTGTTTCTTCCAGATGATCAATATTGTCCCAGGCTAAAGTGGTGAATACACCAGGATGGATGTTACTGGGTGGGGCCATGTCTTGTCCTGATGCAGTGAGTTTCTGCAGACACAAGACAGTGTCTATTTCCTCCATCTGCGAGTAGGACACGCTGTGACCAAGTCGGTTGAGGATATTTATCAGCTCTACATTCCCTGTCAGTGACTTGACACAGAATGGTAAAATGATGTGATTGGAGGGTTTGATCTTTCCTCTTGTCACTGCGTATACAATGTCATGCCCAAATGACTGTATGAGCCGCAAAACCCTCTGGAATGCATGATCAGGATCGTTAGTGCCAGAGAGTAAATAGCAGAGAAAGACTCTAAGTGATTCTGGAATGACAGCACATTCTGCTTCTGGTCTGACATCTGGTGGCCAGGGTTGAGGAACCTCCTGATCCTTAATGTACTCTCTCAGCTTGATGGCTGCGTTAGCTACAAGATCTTGGGCACGGGTTACTTTTCAATGTCTGCAGCTCCCTTTTAAGAGACTGGTTTTCTTTGACAAGTTCATTCATGGAAAGGTTGTCTGGAAAGAGGAAGAGTTTTCCCTTTGCATCGGAGATGATGTGTAAGGCTCCGGCAAATTCACTCTCCAGCTTTCGTCTTATGTATTTTATGGTCGATTCCTTGATTTTGTCTATTCCTTGGGAGTTCATTGAAGACACTAGTCTAGAAGTGAGACTAGGCATTGTTATCACACACGGATTGCCAAAGGCCTCTGTCCTGATGAAGAGGAACAGCTCATTGTATGACTGTTTCACAGCAGCTTCATACTGGGCATCAGCAGAATCACCATCATCTTCAGTATTAACAACCTCTTCTTTGGAGACCTCTTTGGTGTATATTTTATAGCATGACATGTGGTAATGCCCCTCAGCTGCAACAAGATCACTGCTCACTATGGCAAGGATTCTGCTGTCCATTTTCTCCTGGGCTGCACTCCTGGTTTTTGCATCAGCACGCAATTGGCTACATTGTATCAGTGCTTCTCGCCTCCTCTGTCCTTTTAGGTATTTGGAAGTCTTCTGGCAAAATATACACTCTGCAGGATACGTCCTGGAGGTACTTGTGGCACATCGAGCAGTTCTTTTTTTTTCCTCTTCAGCAGCACTAGAAATTGGCTTTTCTTTTTCAAGGATACGATCAAGATCTTTCTTCACGGTGAAGACACTATGACAGTTTCTGTGGTAGTAGACTGCAACTGGCATTTGTCCTTCAGGAATGTCCTTTGCCAGATCCAGAACTGGTGGATATTTTCTTATCTGAGCTGCCCTGAGCAGTGCTTTTCAAGAGTCAGCATTGTTTGGAGAAACCATTTTCCCTTGGTCATCAGAACAATGGATGATGCACTCCACCTTTGGTGGTGGGATACAACTTGTTTTTTCATTGGTGGCCATAGTCAGGCAGTTTCAACTGCAATATCCAAGATCATAGCCTTGTGAAATGTATGCACTTGTGAAATGTTGGACAAACAAGCTACAGATTTGTTGTTCAAAAGTAGGTGTGTGAAACATAAATTAAAAGTTCTCATACATTAACAGACAAGCTTACAGAAAAATCTGTTTCTTTAAAATAGCTAGGTCAACTCTTTAAACATAAAGAGTTTTAACTTACTCAGTTTTCTATTGCTACACAGAAATCCCAATTTAATTCAAACCCTGAAGTAATGAAATGAAGATGTAACTGGGAAAGACTAGTTTGTGACCTATATGAACCAGTTAATAATATCCATCTAATTTAAGGGTGACCTGTATCAATATAGTGTAAGTGTATTACGTTAATAAAGAAGAAAAAAAGAATGAAAAAAGTGAATTATATATTATTTGAATCTTTGTGGTGTATCCCAGTTTTTGAATTTAAACTGACTGACTGTCACTGCACACACTGCCTACATGCCCAGGCAGCCCCCTTAATTCACAGCATTAGCTGCACCTGTAAGAGAGTACACTGATTGCTCTCACTGCAAGTCCTGACTCAGTAGAGTAGGCAATAAAATACAATAAAGTAGGCCTAAGCCATGCACTTTGCAAAAAATAGTAGTATTTTAACATTTTTGTGTGTCTTTTAGAATTTTACATTACAATGAGAAATATAACAAAATATCAAAATGTTAATATAAGAAATGAAATGTAGCCTATATAAAAGGCATTTATTTGCAGTTTGACTTCCTAAGTGTCCCTGTCCTAGATGAGACAGTAATAAGAAATTCTATGTTGCTTAGGCGAAAATCATGTACTTGTACTGCTCTTCCAATTTAAGGCTCACAATCACCCATGGCAAGAAACGGTATAGGCATATTATACATTTTCTGAATCCTTATGGTCCTGGGAGTGTTGTAGACTTTGAATTTTGTGTCCCTGTTGCTCCTAAATGACACAGGGCTAAAAGATAGTATATCATTTAGGCGAAAAATGTATTTTTTGCCTAAGTTTTGACAGTTCAAGGAGTTCTAGTAACCTCTATATTGGCATGAAAGGTTCACATTTTATCTTGAATGAAAGATTACATCGCCCCCTTTAAAATGATACCAGAGACAATATTGTGAAGCATTGACAGATGTCCTGTACACAAGTCTAAAGCATGATATGTAGCGTTATCTGAAATGCAATTTCTTGAAGGGGTGGGTATACTTCATGAGCTGATAACTATGATTTAGCTACCACTCTGGAAGGTCTATCATACCAAAATATCATCTACAGACATAGATCTTTAAAAAAAATATAAGTAACCTCCGTCACCCTGAGAGGTACCGATATCTGGTCTGGCCCATGGACTAATCATTTTCAGAGTGTTACTCGACTTTCAGCAGAACAATACTGTTCAGTAACGCTCACCATGAGGCTCTGGTTCAGTTGAAAGGGATCAGAGAAACTTGGGACACCTGGAGGAACTGGTAGCACCAACTTTCAAGGCTTGACTCATCTTCAATGATGAGCAACTTTATGTTTCTAAAGGGCCATTCTGTAGAATTATGAAAATAAGTCTACATTCTAATGTTTTCATTTTTATTAACCTCCAGTAGCTCACCACTGACTTTTTGTGTCACTATAAATTTGGACTTAAACTGCTTGAATTTCAACAAAAAAATGTAAAATGTTTGTGTTCTATAACTTTTGACCATGAGTGTCAAGACTAAATTTGTGATCAGCAACAGATTATTACAAAGTTATGATAGAAACAACAAAACACACACACAAAAAACTCCTTAAGGAGTCCACAGTGCAAGCAGGAGTTCAACCTCGGGTCATTTATCCAATCTGTGAAGTGTCTCAATAATACCAGCAGTGAGCAGAGTCCTGCACTGGGTCGGGTACCCGCAAAAACAGCTGATTTGCGGGTGGTTTTTCAAAAACTTTTTTTTTCCCTGGTTCGGATCTGGGTGGAAAAAATAACATGCAGGTCGGGTTGCGGGTTTTAGTTTGACACATCAAAATTTTGGATATGAAATAATAATAAATACAATAAAATAAAAACGTAAGTTGTAAGCTGGTTGTAAGGCTGTGACCATTTAAACTGTAAAAAAAACATGGACCTCATCCATAAATCCGTAACATGGTGGAAGGCTGAGCCACGCTATCCAGTTCTTATAATACATCCATGGTTGTGACATGATCACGGCTCGTACCTGCTGAGCGTCGCTTAAGTCTGGACAGAAAGTAAGTCTACTACACATGCAAAGGTCCTTTAAGAGATTAAAAGTTTAAAAGCATTAAACGTAAAAAGCGAGTGATTTTACAGTTGTATGTGAGAAGATCACAGAGGGTTGATGATGGAGCTGAAGTCAGGCTTTAATTGGAGGAGTTGCTTCATTCAGGTGCGTTGTTTACTCACTGGCATCTGAACTATGGCGATATACCGCTCAATTTTCAGACAATATGACCCAAAATGATTACTTTATATAAGGTTAAAGGTCGCGCTGTGGGTCGTGTTTCAACGGGTCGGAATCGGATTGCATAACTAATTGGGCTGATGTGCGGGTTTGCGGTTCGGGTGCGGGTTTGTACGTCCCCGGGTCGGGGCGGGGCGGATCTTGAAAATTGGACTCGTGCAGGACTCTGGTGTAAGGCACAAACACACAGGCACACACTGACCGACTCTGGAGGTCATCGAGGCAGCGTTGGAGATGCACCTCGCCAGCAGTGATCAGGACGTGTTCTCCAGTTTCCTGGATCAGGACCTCAACACAGGGATCTGCCTGGTTCAACAAGCGCATACCCTGCACCAGTTTCGGCATCTCACCTTAAAGCACAAAAACAGAACAACACAACCACCACTTTAGCCCTGACGTCTGTGGTGAAAGAAAAAAAAACAGAGGAAAGGAAACGAGAGACAGAAAGAAACAGCAAGAATGCTGGATGAAAGAGACGCAGAAAGACACAAAAAAAGAGATGACGGTGTGAGCTGAGGCTGGAGGGGAGAAGGAACAGCAGAGGAGGTGACCTTATACAGGAGCTTTTTCTGCTTTTGTTCAGACAGGAACACAGAATAATGTTCAAACTTCACCTTGAAAGAAAAGATTTTAAATTATTTTTAACACGTTTATGAATATATTCTGTATGAAAAAGCATTCATTCAACACTCATTTATTTAAAAAAAACAGAATTGTTCATGGAGCTCAGGAAACCTACTGGGATGCTTTGGTTCTACAGCAACCCGTACGATGGGTGTAGCCTCAAAGTTAAGCGGCGTGAAGGGAGGACAGGCGGGTGACGATGACAGAGTGGCAGACTTTAGGATGAACTCCTCCAAACCTCCGATACCTGGAGGAAAAAGAAGAGGAACACTTTCCTTCACACATCATGAGCCAAGAAACTAACAGAATTTACTAATTAGCTCCCAAAACACTGACTGACTCATTAATCCAGATTTATTAACACTCCCTCAGCTGGGTCAGAAGTGATCAACTCAGTCTCAAAGTTCAGTTAAACAATCGACATCTGTTTGACCACTGGACTCATCACTAGAGGTCGACCGATATGGGTTTTTTGGGGGCCGATGCCGATGCTTTCCAAATTTGGGCAGCCGATGCCAATATGCATAGCCGATTTTTCCAATTTGATATTCAGGCCGATTGTTAAATAAATATATATTTATCACATTTTTGTGAAACCCAGCAATTTCTGAGCAACTAAAAGAAATCTATTACAAGTCGTGTCCAGTCCTCTGAACATTTATTCAGCTTTCAAAACAATTAAATATTTTGTCTGAGTAAACACACAATGTAACAAGCAGTAGTAAACATTCACACTCTTCTTAAAATGTCAAAAAAGAAATTTAAACTTATTAATATAATTTGAACAAAAGTATGCAATGTATCCAAGTGGTTCCACAAGTTTGAGGTGCTCATCTTTTTTGTGCCTGATCAAAAATTGCGTCATTTTATACAACGGATCAAAAATCGGCTTTTTAAAAGAAAATACGGCCGATGGCCGATAGAGACAAATGTCCAAATGTCGGCCCGATATATCGGCCGGCCGATATTTCGGTCTACATCTACTCATCACTTGGTGAAGAATCAAGGCTCTCACAGAAACAGATCAGAGATGGAGGAGAGGCTGTGAGGTGTTATCATCTGAGTCAAAATTCAGGCCACATTACAAAAAAGAGACAAACACGTTGGCTCGTTCTACTTCTATAAATCATGACATCCTCCTCTCTGCAGGAGTTTTCCACTTGTCGCTGCTGAAATTCATCAAAGCTAGAAACTAAATGATCTGACAGCTGCTCTGACAGGATGAAACTACAAACACTAATAAAATAAAAACTCAGTAAGCAGATGGACAGACTGACCCAGGACGTTTCCTGCAGGGACCTCCTTCAGCTCCTCCAGCTCTCTGCCCATCAGCAGGTACAGGCTGTCCACCGTGCAGCAGGACAGGTGAGGCACCTCCAGCTCACAGTCAGACGCAGTGCAGCTCTCTGGCAGCTGGCAGGTATGAGAGAGGGAAGGAGCAGGATGAGCCAGGAGGAGCACACATGATGCAACTTAGATACCCCGAGGTTTGAGGGATGAAAATGCAGAGAGCAGGTCTGCAGCACTAGAAATAAAGTCCTCCTCAGACCTTAAACTTGCGTACACAAACTCAAACCTGGGGTGATATTTGAGCCTACACCCACGCTCAGATTGATGAATGCTGAACTGTGTATGAATATGAGCGTACACGGTGGATACTTTGGTCGTGTGACGCTGGATAAACCTTGCTAGTGTGCACTAACCCCTCAGGGCTAATAATCAATTTATTTTTTCACTGTATGCACAGACTCCAATCTGCTGGGCTGCCCTTTTAAAGACTGACACCCCTTTTCTACCAGTGCTAGTGCTTAGTTGGTTTAAAGGACAGCATTTCTAAAAACCGGTTTGGTTTTCCATTAGCTAAAAGCCAAGTCGGGGTCACATCATTGGGTCACTGTAAAACATAGTGTAGTAGTGTAGTAGTTCAGTGTAGCGCACAGTAAAAACCTCTGAAAAAACAATCAGTAATATGAAAGCTGCTTGGTGGAACAAGCACTCCAACATTTCACCACACACATCTTGAAGGACCCAGACAGAAAAGCAAAGAGCAAATCAAACTTGTTAAACAGTGAGCCTTGCTGGTTTGAGCCTTCGATTGTCTCCATTATCTCATCTGTTGACTGAAAGAATGTGTCTCCAAAATCTAAGTTAGCTGTTTGGCTACACATCACCACCTTTCCAAAGGGTTGTCCACTGTTTTTGTGTATTCTGTTTCAAATGGTAACGCATGGATCAATGTCTGTCTTTGAACAGCTGAACAGGCGCTGTAAATCCTACCGTTAGCACCTGTAATGGTGGGGTCTACCTCCATTAAATCTAACCCTATTTAAGCCTGTTAACCTGGCTCATGCATGACACTCATCGATTTTTTTTTTGCTGTTCATACAAACGGTTCGTTTTCATCTCTAATGGCTGGACATGCTTACGGGCCCTGATTTATAAGAGACAACGTATTGCTGCTTCCCCTCCAGTTAAAGTTGTGATTAAGTAAACACCACCAAAACAGATAACTCCTTCAGCAGCTTTTCTTTTTTAAGAATGATAAATAACATAAGGCTGTTTAGTCTGTTGAATAAAATAATGAGGTATATGAAGGAGGGCTGAAAAGTTTGTAGCCTGACTGGGAAGGAGAACCTTGGCATGCATTAAACTCAACATTTTCTGGCACTTAGGGCATGGTTTATTTTCAGATTAACTGACACTGATGTTGTGTTTGAGGACTTTGAAAAGTAGAACCAGAGACATTTTGTGATTGTGAATCAAACTTGGAACCATGTTGTTATCAAATATCTGCAGGAAAAAGAAAAGGGATTAATCCCCAGGTACATTTGCGCCGACATGGTTGCTACATCAGGGGATGACACTCCAGCTTTATCAAGAGTGAAAAAGTGGGCAGCTGGATTTAAGAGGAGTAGGGAGAGACTTGAAGATGTTTGTTTTGAAGCAAATGAAGAGAAAGCAGATCTTCTTTGTAGGGATGGGTACCAAATTAGGTACTTTTATGGGTACCGACCGAATTCTGTCAAAAGTACCGGGCACAGATTCACATAGGATCAAAAGGTCCCATGTTTAGGTACCTAAATGCATCCTTGTGACTGTGAGGGAGTGGAAGAGTAGGAGATTTTCCATGCTGCACATGAACACAGCCTTGCAAGGTTATATTTTAAAGAATAATTATGTTAAATTGAAAAAATATGTATATCTTATTATTAAACAAATTGATATTTTTTTACCACATAAACACAAAAAGTACAGAAAATTGGTACCGTTGACTACCTATTCCATTTGCCAGGTACCGGGCATCGGTACCGTATTGTTTTAAATGTTAAAGGTACCCATCCCTACTTCTTTGTGGAGCACAAAGCTGTGTTAGAGATTCCTCTGTTGGAATATTTTTAAAAATTGTTTATGCCCAAAAACCTCAGCTCTGATTCACCGTCTCTCCTTGGCGCCTGATGTGGTCATTGATGTGTTGTACAGACTGTGACGTGTAAAACTCCAGAAACCAGAATGACCTTAACGCTTTCCTTGTAGTTTGAAGTGTCAGGGTGGACTGTGGACTCACCACGCTCAGGCCCTGGGCAGGATCATACTTTGGTCCAAGCACAAAGACCTTTTGTCCTTTCTTGACTGTTCCACTGTAGACTCGTGCAAAGGCTATGAAAGTCTCCTTCTGCTCCTCCTCCTTCTCTGACTTGGAGTCTGGGCTCACCAGGCTCTCGGTCTTCACTGACATAGAAAAAAGAACGGACACAGACGTCAGACTGGGGGTGTGTGTAGAGAAACCAAAGGTCAAAATAAGACATGAGCTTACCTGGATTGAGGCGTACAGGTTGGCTTTCCTGTGGAGCGGCTTCTGAGGGGCTGGGTGCTCTTTGGCTCTCCGTTAATCCCTGGTTACTCTCCATCCTGTCCGCTTGTCTCTGTCTGGCTAGTTCCCTACGACGGGCAATTTCCTCCTGAGTTAAAGGCCTACACACACACACACACACACACACACACACACACACACACACACACACACACACACACACACACACACACACACACACACACACACGAGTAACTTAATTCCAGTGAACCTGCTTTGGAGAGTGAATAGTTTAGAGAGCAGGGAGCTGAAAGCATTCAACCTTTGTGTTTGTTTTTGTTTTAAAGAAGGTGAAATCTATGCTTGTGATCATAAACTATACTTTGCCTAAGTAGTTGATTCTTGAGTCAAACACACACGCGCGCACACACACACACACACACACACACACACACACACACACACACACACACACACACACACACACACACACACACACACACACACACACACACACACACACACACACACACTAACCTCTGTTTGTTCTGGGGCAGTGCCTTGTTGTCTACAGCAAACATCTTGGACACAAAGACGATGACTGGAGCGTTTTCCTCACATGAGCACTGGAGAAATGCTGGGAGACGCAGTCACAGATATATATTCACAGGAAGTATAAGTGTCTTTGTCTGTTCAAAGATTTAAAACCAAACTATTAAATCTGAAAGTGAATCCTGAAATGTGCAGAGGAGGGAGGCCCACTCACCAAGACAGAAAGAGTCTGGATCAAAGCCTTTCATGATGCTGGATGGTTTGTACGTGTACGCACATACATGCTAGTGTGTGTGTGTGTGTGTGTGTGTGTGTGTGTGTGTGTGTGTGTGTGTGTGTGTGTGTGTGTGTGTGTTCTTACCTTTTTTAAGCTGTTGTGTCTGTTGCGGCATGGATTCAAACTGTCGTGCGCCAACACTCATCAGCTTCTCCACCCGCTCCACCTCCATGTCCAGAGGACTGGGAAGCTTCTCACACACCATTGCTGGGCTCAGTTAAAGACTCCAAACTCAGAGCTTCAAAAGAAGACCAGATCAAAGTCGACTTGGTTCGTTTCACACAGTCCCAGTTTGAAACTTAAAGGATACAGAGGACAGACTTGGACACCGGTAACCACTGGGAGCAGATGGCAGAGAGCAGCACTTTGGGGTCCGAGTGGCTCAAGTCTCTCGCCATCACCTTAATTCCAAGAGAAGTCACCACCTTCTCCACCCTCTGCTTATCTCTGGTGACAGAAATATAAAACACAGGTCTCACTGCTGGCTGTAAAGCAGAAGTCGTTGCTGTAATCTGGCCAGGTGTGCACACGTGTAGTCATCCACATTCTGCTAGCTGACCTGAACACCATCAAAGGCACAGGTTTGCTAAATGTCTTCAAACCTTGTCTTCATAACACTGCCTGAATTGCATTGTTAGATAACATCAAACTTCTGAGTTTATAACTGGAAACTCTCAAAACTCACCTTCTGATGACGACTGCATCATATAAACTCCAAATGTTGTCCAGCACAAGTTGCACAAAGAGTGGCTTCTTTCCTTTGGCCTGCAGTCAACAGAGGGGGGCAACAGACGCCTTTAATGGATTCACTTTAAACTTTACATGTAGTCATAACAGAATTTATCTAATTTAACCTTTATTTAACCAGGTAAAAAACCCATTGAGATCATGATCTCTTTCACAAGGGTGACCTGGCCAAGAGGTCAGCAACACACTTCACAGTAAAACATATTGTTAGAAACAGTATACAACATAATAATGATTAGAAATACATTTTTTGGTGAATTAGGGAAATGCAGTAAAGGGCAGAAGATTATTAAACATACATAGCTGTTCAGAAACACAGGCATTGCTTAATGGATTCACGCTGTTCATCCATCAACAAGGATCAAAAGGCTCCAAGTGAGATGAGCTCTGAGAGCTTCAGTTCAGCCTGTAGAGAGTTCCACGCTGTTGGAGCAGCAAAGCTGAATGCTTTCTTCCCTAGTTCTGTTCTTACACGATGTAAAACAGAAAGATGTAAAATATCACAGGACTGTAAGGCATAGTGGCTTGGAGTTCTCCGCAGGAGAGAGCATAAGTAAAATGGAACTAAGCCAAGAATTGCTTTATATATCAGTGTCAGCCAGTGTGTGTACCTTCGCACACTATAAGAGGGCAACCCAGAACAAATGTACAGGTCACAATGATGTGTGAGGTGACCATCACCCGTGACAAACCTCAGTGCACAATGATAAACAGTGTTTAAGGATTGGAGACATTTTAAAGGAGCGCTGAAATACAGCACATCTCAATAGTCAATCAGGGGAAGAAATGTTGCTGACACAAGCAGTTTTCAGGCTCTGAATGAAAAACAAGATCTGTTTCTGTAGAAGAAACCAAGCTTGATCCTGAGTTTGTTGACTAAGCCAGCAATGTGTGCTTGAAAGAAAGCTCACAATCCAAAAGAAAGCCCAGGTACTTATGATTGGAGACCAGCTCAATTGGGTTTCCTTGTTGAGTTACCACTGTTGGGACATTTGCTGGTAACTCACTTGAATTTGAAAAGACCATGAGCTTGGTCTTTTCAGGGGGGGGTGTGACAGAGAGAAAGGGATACACACACACATACATGCACACACAAGATATCCATTTCTGATCAGCAAAGGTGACGCTGGGTCAACTACCTTTAGGTGTGGTAACCCACTTAAATAGGTTACTATGAATAACTGACTTCCTTAAGAATTATATTTTAGAGATGTAAACATTCCTCTAAGC
This sequence comes from Halichoeres trimaculatus, assembly GCF_033239565.1. Lineage (NCBI taxonomy): Eukaryota > Metazoa > Chordata > Actinopteri > Labriformes > Labridae > Halichoeres > Halichoeres trimaculatus. The sequence goes on along the minus strand of NW_027437181.1, from coordinate 42,012,217 downwards.
ACATTACCTGAGCTCCTTTCATGATTTTCTTTGCTTTAGCGTTGAGGTAGAAATCTCCCCAGAGGGTTTTGAGCAGCACCTCAGCCCTAATGCCCATCCTCTGGCTGTAGATCTGAGCAAACTGCTGGATGCTACAAAACACAGAACAGGTCTCAGCAGGTTTGACGTGGTATCTCTGAGTGGTTTGCAAACAAGAGAGCCTATTTTTACAAGTACTTGTTAGATAAAAGAAGAAGTCGAGCCAACAAACAAATGATTCTTTGAGCTACCGGCAGTTTAAGTTCAGTGTTTCCCTCAAAGAGACAACACTCACACAGGCTGCCAGAGCGTCTTTGCCTCTCAGTGGAGCTGTTGATGTGATGAATGATTTGAGCTTTGATTCATGTTAGCCTTCAGTAAAAATCTGTGGGTTCTTTTTAATCCTCAAGAACTGAAATTTAAGCAAGTATTTCTTTCTTTTTTTTAAGAAAAATGTCTATTAGACTTAATACGAGCCATGTTCACCTGATGAGGTGACATCGAGACAAAAATAAGGCCAGGAAAACTGTTTTTTTTCAGTTTCTTGAATTATGACATTATTCTTCTTTCAAGAAACATGGTGAAAAGATTTGAGAGAGAAGATTTCCGTAAGCTTCCATTACAGTTTTTGCAGTGTAGGAAGAAAGACTACATTTCCCATGAGCACCATCGCCTGCTTTGTAAAGCTGTAGCTCACACAAACATTTCTTTATTTTACTAGCCTCACCTGAAGCCCCATCCATCTATGGCGCTGGCAAAGACCACGTTCCCCTGGTCGGGAGAGAAGTAGAGATGGGAGTCATCAGTCTCCTCCAGCCCAGCACTCCAGTCGTACAGCTGATCTCCACTGAACGCCTCGCTGTCTTTCTGCTCCTCCTCCTCCTTCTCTTTCTCTGCCCGCTCCTCCAGCACTCTGGACGTGAACAGTGTCCCTGTCACTGCATTCACCTGCAAGGACAAACACACACCTTAATACACATCTTAACAAAACAACAACTGGAGTTTTCTTTGTCTGACAGCTGAACCTCCCCTCACCTGTCCCAGGATCTTCTGCACGTGTCCATAGGCTTCCAGAGAGGTGAGCTTCAGTTCTGTGATGAGTCGGTCGATCTTATTGATGACCAGAACAGGCTTGATGTTCTCCAGCCACGCCTGACGGAGGACGACCTGGGTCTGCACGTGTGAGAAATATCACATCGTACTGTATGACAATTTGTTTTTAAGACTCTAGATACTGTGGTTCATTCAGGAAATCCCTCTCACTCAGGACATGCTTCTTAGCTACAACTCATGACACTGGCCTGTTGTGCTGTACACAGAGACCTAAAGAGCCAGCACTCTTCATCCCAAATCCACTGTCATAAAATTCAAAGCTTGTGTCAGACATGAAAGTGTTTGTACTGGCTCATAAGCTGAGAGAAAGATTCGTACCTGAGGACACACGCCTTCAACAGCATCAACCACCACAATAGCACCATCACACAGCCGGACAGCAGTGGAAACTTCTGAGGAGAAGTCAACGTGGCCCGGGGAGTCGATCAGATTTAGTAAGTAGTCCTGTTCCCCTGTGGAGTGATGACACAATGTTAGCAAACATCTATTCATGTAGAGCTTCAGTGGGCTCGTGCTTGACGACCAATTCAACCCAAAAAATCAAATTAATGCCAAACTTTTAACAGCTTTGTGGCTAAAACTCACAGTATGTTTGAGAAGTTTGTCTTTTACATTAGAGAAAAATGAGACAAAGCCACAGAGCAAAGGTTAAAACAAGAGTCAGTTTCTGAAACGTCACATTTACTATTGATATTTTGTAAACTGAATACACATGAAATTTAGAAATGAATACTACTTTATTCACAAAGAAATTAAATGAATAAATAAGAAACAGTGAAGCATGTCCCCCACAAAGAGAAACGAGTGTTACCCTGCGCTGACAGCCTCACCGTTTCTGAAATGAAGTGAGATGGCGCTGGACTTCATGGTGATTCCTCTGAGCTGTTCATCTTCCCTGCTGTCTAGATACCTCAGCTAAAAGAAAAAAATCAACACCAAAACTCACAAATAGTGACAAAACACTAAACATAGATCTTAATATGATTTCTGAGGGACCTCTTCAGGAAATACCATCACTTACTTTCCCCGCCAGTCGACTTGATATGATGCCATTGCTTGCCACTAAGCAGTCAGCCAGAGTAGTTTTACCTGTCAAGGTGAGGATGGTTCCTTATGAGTCCACATATTCAGCTTTGATCTCAACACTCTTACTCACAGGTTATCATGCTATGGCCAGTTTCGTGGCTGCATCAGAGCCTGAGCACCCACAGAGAGTACAGAGCAGCAATGTGTGCTGATCATGCCAGTGCAGCAGTCATTACTCTTCTAGTGTGTGTCACTGTAAACTTTGTCTTGTAATCCGTCTCCTTAAAGCTCTACGATGAGCAGTAAGAGCAGAACTGATTGATCATGTGAACTGTTGCAGGTGCTGATAAGTGGTAGATTGTTCAGCTGTCTAATCAGTGGAGAGTCAGATTTTAAATTTCTTAGAGCCTGGACTGTATTCTCTCTGTACACAAGAGCCTGCTGCATCAATTAAATAACATATGGAGACAAAAATGTGCATTTGTGTGTGTGTGCGCATCAATGCTGGTTGCTACTGTGTTGTCTGTGTGCTTGCGGTGCTTTTAAGTAACAAAATATGCTTAAACACCTATTTTAGCTGCTTTATTAAAGTGGCAGACAGTCACAAATAAATTTCAAGCAACCAAAAGCACAAACATATATTGGCGCCTATGGCTACGTCAATCAGTTTGGTTTGAATTAACACTTAACATCCCAGCTGCTTTGGTAACCAGAAGTTTTTATTTACTGTTTTATTTACTGTATTTACTTTAAATTAATTTCCCCCAAGTCAAATGTTTGCATACACTTCCTTGATATTTGGTAGCAATGCATTTAAACTGTTTGTCAAACTCTTCAAGTGTCTTTCCAGAAGCTTCTCACAACAGTTTGCTGTTATTTTGTCTCACTCCTCCTGACAGAGCTGGTAAAATTATGTCACGTTTGTAGGCCTCCTGGCTCCAACATGCCACGAGATCGAGGCTTTATGATGGTCACAAGGGCTGCTACTAACGATTATTTTTAAAGTCAACTAATCTATCGATTTTTTTTTCGATTAGTCGATTAATCCTGATTATTTTGTGTTTCAACCTAATTTGGCTTTTAAAATGTGCAGACCTTGATAACTCAACCTGTGAGTTGCATTTTCACTGCATTTATCCAGTTAGGTTCTCACCTCTGATTGGTCAGCCCTGTGTCATGTCTGTTTGTCTTTATTTCATTCATGATGACATAAAAAAAATATAAGTAGGTACTATACAAAAAAAATCTCTAATGAATGAAGCAGGTAACAGGGAAATGAAGTTGTGTGCAGTGTTGGACAGACCGCTTATTAGTGACTTTGGGCTTGTTTTCTAATGTTTATTTGCTTATTGGGGCTTGCTTTACTCTCTGTATGATCCCGTCTGACTCTCTTCCAGCTCTCCATGACAATGCGTTAAGTTTCGTTTCTCTACATGGGTTATTTCGCTCATGCGCTCTCCGCCCCTCCTCCTCCCCGCTGAGTGTTACCGCTGCAGCGTGAGCTTGAGAGTGAGAGCTCCTTCAGATAAATGTCCTCTCTTTTCAAAAGTTAGGGGAGTTTTACTAGTTTTCACAAGTTTGTGACTCAGATCCTGAAAAACTGTCTGTAACAGAGAGTGAAGGAGACTCTCTAAATCACGTTATCAGACGCTAAACTCGGGGAGCTGTCAGGCTGTCCAAGCCGGAGACGCAGAGCCTCCGTCAGCGCACAGCACTCTCTGGAAGTAGAGATTTTTCCTCATCAATATTCCTCACGTATGAACTTAGTGATCTTTTCCCATAAAAGTATCAAATAACACAGTACCTCATGCTGTGAACTGAAGTTACAAATGAGTATTACCCCTGGTACTTGATTTCACCATGTGACAATGACAATAAAAACAATAATATGACACGTCGACTATTAAAATTTGCGTCGATTAATTTTTATCGTCAAAGTAGTCGATTATGTCGACTAAACGTGGCAGCCCTAATGGTCACTTCAAAACACTGACTTTGCTGTCTGAAAAGAATTTGGCAGCATGCTTAGGATTTATCAAAAAAAAAAAAAAAAAGTGTAAAAAAATCTGCACCTCAAGACACCTGGAAATTAAACTTGATGAATCACAGCTGTCAAGGTCAATAATCCCTTCCTGACATCTTTTGATTTTCCCATGATGTGGCACAAGGTAGCAGTGTCTTTGAGTTGTGTCTTAAATATACCCACAAGTGTGCATCCATTTTACTTTAATGATGTTAATTAATCCATCAAAAGCTTCCCAAGACCTGGGATCATTATCTGGGCTGTTTAAAGGCAAAGTAATTTTAGAGTATGCAAACTTTTGACTTTGAAGAAAGTAATAAAACAATTTTCAGTTACGGTAGTTGCTCTCTGACATTGTTCTGTAATTCAGGACATAGGGGTAATTTTGGTAATCCTAACTGTTCTAAAACAAGTAAAGTGTAGTCTGATGTCATAACAGAAGGTGGAAAAAACTGTATTTCTATATAGTGGATGTTAAGCTCTGGTTTTGAATGCATGTAATTACCATACACAAAGTGGTTCTCTCACACACACTTCTGTCAAAGTCGAGCAACTTGGGAGTGCTAACTGCTTCAGTGTGTTAAAGCAGAGAGCATTACTGCCGACTGATGTCAGTGTGTTGACTCACCGTGATCAACATGAGCCAGAATGCAGAGATTTCTGGTGTTTACGGGGTTTCTCTGTAGCGCTACAATCTTGTCCAGGCTGATGTGTCCCATTGTTGACACCTGAAACGAACAAACGGAGGGATTAGGAACATGTACCGGACTTTAGCATCTGGCTAACACCTTAGCTCGCTACGGCAACACAGCAAAGACAGGTGACAGTATTTGGCTGTTGGCAGAGAGGGCTGTCAATCAATAGCTTGTCCACAACAATAAAAACAAATTCAAAGTGGTGATAAGGAGAGTGGACTGGGAATGACAAACTGACGTCAATATGCCGGCAAATCCAAACCAGAGCTGGATATGATAAAATGATGGTACAGTCCGGTACAAACGGTCTGATGATAAGATCGGACAATAACTTAACGGTACAGCGTCAGACATGGATCAAAATAAAGACATGTGCTTATATCAAACTCACGTTACTGTCCCGGAAGTCGAAGATGACTGTAGCCAGACCCACTTGCTTACGTTCTTCTTCTTCTTCGAAATCATTGAAGATTCGCAGCCAACATTACGGGTAAATACCGCCACCTACTGCACAGAGTGGATTACATCAGGATTTATTTAGGTTCTTTCTTCACATTTCTTTCTCTAAAATTATGTACAGCATTATGTTTCTAATGAGTTTCAATGCGCACGTTTTAAGTTCGGAGACAGTGTCTGCTCCCTGAAAATGAAAAAGTTTGCTGTACTAATATGCCTTTCTTGACTAATCTTATTTCATGAAAACAGGACCCTGAAATCTTCCCTTTAATTTTCTGTTTTTCTAAATGAATTTGAAATGTGCCTCAAATCATGGGATATAATAAAAGGATAAAAAAAACACACACAAAAGAAATACACTTACTGAAAAGACTTTCCAGAAATTGTACTACAATGAAATCAAATCTCTTTTCTTGCTTAAATGCATTTATTAATTTATTTTATATACCTTTTGCCTTATCTGCCATTGTACGACTTTGTCGTCTCCACTGATTGATTTATGATAAAACAGAATCAGAATTTATTCATCCCAAGGGGGAAAATTCCGTAAATGATCCAACTGGTAATCTCTTTGCATATGTATAACTGTAATGCAAGATTGACCTTTGGTTTTGTTTTATACATTCAAAACAAAGTTTAATGAAAAAAAGAAGAAGAAGAAGAAGAAGAAGAAGAAGAAGAAGAAGAAGAAAAATAAAGAAAAAAAACACGTTAAATTGTATCAATAAAATGAGGAAATAAATAAATAAACAAATAAGTATAAATTACATACATAAATATACAAACATAAAAATGTATAAATTTGTAAAAAAGAAAACAATAATTTAAAGAAAATACTTGACTCAATTATTTAAATTAATGAATAAACTCAAAATAGTTCATAAAATCACTTTACAAAATATGAAATCTGGACTGGGGTCTAGAGTATCAAAGAACTTAAACCTGTTCAAAACTTATAATAAAACCAAAAAACACAAAACACAAAAACTAAACAGAAATCACAATAAACATTTGTACTTATTGAGCTGATTTGATCTGGAATCTCAAAGCTTACAAATAACACTGCATCCTTCAAAAATGGTGCTGTGAGCTCCACAATTTATATCTACAAGTATTAACAGTAAAACAAAAATCTTAGCTCTGCCTAGGCTTTGAAGTATTGATTAGTTATAATTCTATTTAAGGAATTTACTTTACAATGTCTGGTATGTGTATATTTCTGAAAGTCAACATTTTAAATCAAGTCAAAATAAAAAGATAAACCTTTGAGTTACAACTGCAGGCACGTTTAAACAGTAAAGACAATTACATACTTAATGAAAAAATAAGCTGTGTGCAACAGTTCTTATTAGATTTATCAATTAATTGTCTCATTAATTTGATAGGCAAGAGTTACGTGCAGACAAATCAAAGCACAGGAGCCATTTTATTGACAGGTACCTCAATGACTGTCTCAGACCTGCTGTCTGTGGCTATCAGTCGGACTACAAGCTCCTCACAGACAGTATTCAGTCACAGCCATCTTACTAACTTGTGTGTCTATTAAATGGTGTTTTGAAGTGATACTGCTTTAGAAGTGACAGATGTACAGATGCGACTGTAACTGATGTTAACACTATGGCACTGACTGAGAGCTCATTAAACACAAATTACAGTTTTCTCAGAATGTAAAAGGTAAAGTTTTAACAAGCAGCCCATTGTTTCAGCAAGTAAGCAAAACAGTTTACAACACTTGAATGTCAGGGAAGGGAAGTGTTATTCATATAAATAGGCTTTTTAAAACAGAAAACACATTATGTGTTGTCCATTTTTCCTAAAGCCCCCAATAGGTAGGTCTTTTGTTTCACACAGGTTGGGTTTAGAGATCTTGGGCTTGAAAAGGTTGGTGACCATTGGACTACACCAACAACAAACACTGTGTCAGCTGAACCCATCCACCACAGAGGGACATCAAATGACTTTTTAGGTCCTGTTGCTGATAGCTTGGAGATGTGCTGTGATGGTGTAGACGTGTGATCGGAGGCAAGACAACATGCTGATCTTATTGACTGTGTAGCCTCTTTTGTAGCAATGGTGTATGGGTCATTTAATGTAGTGTAGACTGTACAGAGGAGCACCCAGATCCTTTCCTTGAAACTTCAATTGCTGCATCCACAGCGTCATCTCACCCTCAGCCTACAGTACCAATAAGAACTCCTCTGAGGAGACACCTCGACCACAGTGTCCTCAGGTAGTTTGATGTGTTTGAGATTTTGGATGGGATTCTCCAGCCTGGCTTAGTAACTATACTAATTTCCTGATAGAAGCACTTCTCTATAGCAGCAAGCTGAAGCTGAACATCCTTCAAATGCTGCTCGATGTCCTCCACCTGCTCTGTCTGTTCTTTTCTGAGGACTTCACAATTATCTCCATGTCCTGTAGCTGTTTGATAAGGACCTGTGGCGTCTTAAACTGAGGCCGAGGCGTCTTCTCTGAGGTCTCCTTCACCTCATCCAGATGCTGCAGTCTTTCCCTCTGTCAGGAAAAGAGCTGTGCTAACTTTGTAACAACAGTGACTCCAGTGACTATCATCAAGCTGGCAGGTTCTCCTCAAAGTCGTCTCCTAATCTTCTATCTACCCTGACTTTTTGGCTGCTGGCTGGGCCTCGTACCGCTCTTGGCGTCGTACCACAGAGTTAATTCCTGTAACATTTCTGTTGTGTTTCACTGAAGAATGTGAGCTGAGAAACACGTTTCTTTTGCATAGCTGTTGTCCATCTCCTTCCTCTGCCTTCTTCAAGCAATTCTCCATCTTTTTTATTCTGTAGCTCTGAGGAAGCAAGAACAGCCCCAACATGGAGTGTTCTTTTCCTTAATGACTCGTTTTTCTCAGGAATATATTTGGCTTTCCCTGAAATAAAGCTTTATCTCTCTGCTGTTGAGAAGTGTATTTACTATATATATATATATATATATATATATATATATATATATATATATATATATATATATATATATATATATATATATATATATATATTTATATATATTGTCCCGAAAAGGGCCAAGAAATGTACAAAATATTACACAATATTTTTGGAATCAAAGTTGTCATTGTTGAAAAAGACTAAAAAAAACAGATTTTGTTTCAAATTTACAAGTTTTTGCTTAAAAATATCACACACTCTTGGTGTTGACTGATTTGACACAGTAGATGTGTCAAAGGAACATAGCTATATACAAAATAATTTTGATTAATTCAACACACGTGTCCCTGAGCTTCTACAGCACCTGTTAAATCTAACACATTGTGCCGTTTTGCACACATTTGTCCTGAGAGAGTAAGGCAGTGTGTCGCTTCATTGTGAAAACAAAAACTTGTTGTGCTGTCTGTACACACACACGCATGCGCACACACGCATGCGCACACACGCATGCGCACACACGCATGCGCACACACGCATGCGCACACACAAATAGTCAACATGATAGCTGTGTCCCAATTCAGGGGCTGCAGCCTACGGAGGCTGTAGCCTTCGGAGGACCCGGCCTTTATAGCCTGCGAAGACCGCAAAGGCCGAACTGAATTGAGACGGTCTGGTCTACGAAGCATTTCCTGTTTGTCACCCTCGACGTCACACAGCACCGCCCTCACCTGTCAGGCTTTACATTACTTTTAAACACACGTAAACCAAAACCTCACATTTAAACAGGATGATTTTTACTATCTTTTTATTGCGTTGTTATTATTATTATCATTATTATTATCATCATTTTTATCATTATATCATTTGTATTATTATTATCCCTATTGATAGAGTATAGATCTACCATTTACATGAGAGTAAGGCAACAACGTACATTTTCAACATTTGATCAAGTGCTGGGGGGATGATAAATAAATAAGTATAAAATAAAAGCTGCTGAAATGATTTAATGTCTTTTGTGAATTCCCTGTAAAAAAATACATAAATAAATAAATAAAAACTCCAAGTAAGTTTTTTTCCCAAGAGAATTTACATTTATGGACATATTTTTATAAAATAATGAGAAGATTCATAAAGAACTGTTTTTCCACTTTATATTACTTGAAAAGAGCCCAAACAACACATTTTCACACAGAAAAACAAAATATTCTTTCACGTTTTAAAAACACAATCACATAGTTGTTGCCAGAAATCCTTCATATCTGTATAAATCAGGACTCCTTTTGGAGTTCGGCCGTGTCCATCATGTTCGGCGTTCATGCGCAATGAATCTTGGGATATGTGAGGCTATGAAGGATTCACCAAACCCGTCCTTCGCGGCCCCCGAAACGGAGGACAGATTCGTCGGCCGCATTTGGAGGAGCCTCCGTATTGGGACAGCCTCCGACGCACCGCTGTGACGTAATCGGTCTTCAAATCCAGCCTCCGTAGGCTGCAGCCCCTGAATTGGGACACAGCTGATAATTTTTACAATCCTAACCGGAAACGTGCAGGGGTCTGGGGTCATATGATGCTGACGGCCGGTTCTTGTCGGATCAGAGAGCGCTGACTCATAATGTGTGATTCAGTACAGCTGTGGACCTCCTCAGCCCGGAGCTCTGATTGGAGCACAGCTGATCCACGATCCCATGTGCTGCGCAGACCAATGAACTCCACAGCAGGTTCACTGTGACGGTTATCAGCACATTACCTGTTATTATCGAAAAGGAAAAACTTTTGGCTTCGTGTAGCTATGGCCTCCACAACCTCCACCTCCACCCCCGCCGTCCACGGTAGCTGTGGAAGCGGCTCCGCCAGCCGCCGCAGCGCTGCCGGCCCGTCTCCGTCCAGCCCGACCAGTCTGTCCCGCATCCAGGAAAAAGATGAGCTCCGATCCCTCAACGACCGCCTGGCCAACTACATCCAGATGGTCCAGGTGCTGGAAAGCGAGCGGTCCTCCATGCTGTTGAAGCTTGAGGAAAAGGACGAAACGAAGAGCCAGAAGATGGGCAGCCTGCGGCGGCTGTACGAGGAGGAGCTGGCCGATGTCAGAAAGTGTCTGGACGGCGTGGCTGGGGAGAAGGCCCGGCTGCAGATCGACTATGGAAATCTGAGCGACAAGTACAGGAAACTTCAAGCCAGGTAGAGGTTTTAGAACGAAGCGTGTGACCGCACATGAGCCCAAAATACCATGGAAGTCCAGTTTGGAGTTAGATTCACAAACTTAAGGAACTCTTTAAAAAATTATCTCTGTTTGTTCAGTCCACTTTGATATTACTAATACATAAAATGCATGCATGCATAAATACATAGCCTATATTTAATTCAGCCATTCAGTCATAATGTAGCTCTGTATTTTACGGTGAAGGTTACATTCTTGTTGACAAGGAGAGAAATCAACTTTCAAACAGTGTCTGTTTGCACAGAGCTGCTCCAGACACTGTTTACAGTCTGCTCTATTTATATCTAACCTTATTTGCACTCACATCCCCTTATATGGATGGACATGAAACATACAATGATGTGATTTCTTCAGGAGCCAGAAGGATGAGAGCGACCTGGCCAATGCCTTATCCCAGTGGAAGAAAGCGGAGGCTGCTCTGAGCGCCAAAGAGGCGGAGTGCACCGAGCTGCTGTCCAACAACAGGAGGCTGAACGAGGACTTCACAGACATGCAGGAACAGCTGAGAAATGTAAGGTTTGATTTGAGTGGCAACGTTCTCTAATTTTACAAACATTCCTGTAATACAAAGCAGCTTTCAGTTCTCAGTCATGAATTGATTGACTGATTAACATGCCTGAGTTGTTAGGAGCCGCTGAAAAGAATCATGTCATATAAAGTCTTTCTGGACTCAGGAGGAAGTAATTGCAGTTTGAAACATCAGACATAAGGCTTCAGTAATTCAAAACAGTTTAGCAGGACAATATGCCTATGTTGACAGTTTTTTTTTTAAATGTCTCATTAGATCAAAGGATATATTTCTGTCCGGATATTTATAATTTATATATATATACATGCACATATCCCTGGTCCTCTCCTCCTGAGGTTTCATTCTGCTGAATGGTCTTTGTGGCTGTTGTCTCTGTAAAAACCTTTATTTCCGTCTCCACGCATTTTTGGTCTGATTTGGACAGTCTGTCTCATTCATACGAGGGGCCTTGGGTACTGAATAGTTCTCTGGAAAGTTTTAACCAGGGACTAAAATTGACAGAAAAAAGAGAAAAAAACTCAGATATTTAAGAAGTGAACTTTGTGATGATACAGCATCACTCTCAGAGATGGCTGCTGCTTAAAGATTTCATTGACCTGACATTTCTGTTATTGTTTTACTGTCACTGAATTATTTCCAAGTAACCCTGACAGAAACAGTCATACCGTAATCATGGTTTGTTAAATGTGCAGTATATTATTCTGTGTGTGTGTGTGTGTGTGTGTGTGTGTGTGTGTGTGTGTGTGTGTGTGTGTGTGTGTGTGTGTGTGTTGTTCCCAGGTAGAGAATGCACTGGATGACACAAATAACAAGCTGAGCTCTGAGATCCTCAGGAGAGTTGAAATGGAGAACCAGGTGCTGACCCTGAAAGAGCAGCTGGAACTCCAGAGGAACATCAGTGAGCAGGTCCTACACACACACACACACACACACACACACACACACACACACACACACACACACACACACACACACACACACACACACACACACACACACACACGCTGCAGCATCAATCTAGTGAATCAATCACCTTGACCCCAGTGACCAAATTCCATTTGTGTCCAACACATCTGTGTGTGCCTGTAGGACTGGGTAATCTGGATTAACATTAAAAGTATATTATTGTTTGCATCAGTTGTATTTCCTCAGGCCTTCTGGTCTTATTTACACACCTCTGCACCTTGTTGTGTTCTGCCACAGATCTTTGAAATCCGAAACAGACATGAGAGTCGTCTGGTGGAGCTGGACTCGGGGAGAAGAAGAGAATTTGAGAGTAAGGTCGCTGAGTTAATGCAGAAGCTCCGCCAGGACCACGAGTCTCAGCTGCAGCAGTACAAAGAAGAGATGGATAGAAACTTCGGTTCAAAGGTGAGAAACAGAACATACCTCCTGTAGAGGTGTCTTCATTCATACTCTCTTAATTTAAATTTGGAGTCTTTAAGACCTCTGAAACCAGTTTTCTTGTTTGTTTGAACTGAACCACAGTTGCAGAATGCCCAGCAGGCCGTAGTGGAGAAAAGCAGAGCTGCGTCAGCCACCAAAGAGGATCTTGAAACAGCTAGATTACAGGTGGAGACTCTCAGCTCCCAGCTCCAGCAGGTGCAGAAAGAAGTAAGTTCAGAGTGGTTAAAAACACCAGGTGTGTTACTCAGGGAGGGTGCAGAGAAGAGCACATCTGGGGAGGAAGAACAAAACTTGCCTCACTGTGTCTGGTCGTGTAACTCTAGGAACAGGAAAGATTGTCAACTTCTCAAGTTTCACCCCCAAAAAGGTAAATTAAACTAAAAAACTTTGAGAAACGGGCAATAACTCCCAGTTTTATTTTCCACTGTGAGTCGATGGCAGACATCAGCAAGGGGAAAGGATTATCCCCTGGATGCTTATGGCTACATTATCCATAGGAAATGTTCAGACTGTTAGGTCTGAACATAAAATCTGTTTCTGTTAATGATGATTAAACTTCTTCTTATTTACCTTCCATAATGAGTCCATATTTGGTGATAACCTCGGCTTCAAACCAACTTTTTTTTGAACTCCACAAAGTCAAATCTAGATTCAGAGTTTCCTCTGTTAGAGGTATAATTGGTAGTTTGATTTAGATATACTTTTTGTTATGCTGGTTAAAATGATCTATATGTACCGATGGCAAGAAATACATGATGTGTTCTTAAAGTAGAGAGGAAAATATCCGCTGTCTACAGCAGGAGTAAAACAGGGAAAACACCAACCAGTCGTCTTCCAGGGACACCTTGTTTGGAATCCAATCAAATCCCGTCGCCGTTCTGCCCTCCTCCTGCGCGTACATTTCACTGGCGTGCTCATGATTCAGAGTGCGTGGCCGAGCTGAGAAGGAAGGAGCAGCGCTGCAGAACGGCGGAGAAGCTACCTATACCTCGATTGCCCGTTCCCGTTGCCGCTCCTCCAGCTAAACAGAGCAAGGAAAGAAAGACAGAGGCTTTCTTTTCTTGCTCTGTTCCCTTGCCTCCAACTACTGCCCCTCTCGCTCGACCTCGGGCATGTCCCCTCTGACCTGATGGGGTACTTTGCTCTGGGCTGTAGTTCGGATCAGAGTCTAATAAACTCTCACCACAGGGGCTCTGACAAGCAAAGAAAAAAAAAACTGTGATATTTGGTAAGTCCTAGAGAAAATGTACATGTACTATTTGTATTATAGCTTTACTCCTGATATCATGTCACAGGTAAAAGTGGACAATTCTAGCATGACAGTCGTGAGTACTGACAAAGCCACGTTTGTTTGTTTTTTAAGCTTCACGTTGTAACGTTTTGGTGTTTCCTTACCTCTAAATGAGACATGACTCTATGTAGTGCAAAACCTAAAATGATGTGCTGAGTCCGTCTTTCAGTCATTCACAATCATAGTCGCGAATCTGCATGTGAGCGGGGGCGTTGCTTTGAAGGAGCTCCAAGGGGAGGGGGAGGAGGGGCTGGGAGGAGTCCTGACGAGATGCTACAGTCAAATTCATGCTAGTTTTTCAGGACTGCCAACCCTGCCTTTAATATGACTTGTTTATAGACTGCTCTGGTGTTTCAGAGGGAATTGTGACCCTGTTAACTGTTGACTGTCAGCCAACATTCAGTGGCTCTGCCTTTTACCTTTGTTCAGTTTTGAAGTTTTGAAATTCCCCCTGCCACAGGCGCTGCCATTGGCAGCCAGAGTCTGAGCAGTAGAGAGACTCAGAAAATCGGAGTGAAGCCACGTAACGGAAAATATATTTTTTCTGTTGAAAGTCTAATCTCTTCTCGGCTCTTTCTCCTGACATATCTCACTACTTCCGAAGAAAACTACAAAAGAACGTTATCATTAAATATGGCCTAATACCTAATTTTTTACCTGTAAGAACAAATGGACAAGAAACTTCCGATTTGATTTTTCATGATATGTTTTGCAGATATCGATGGAATACTGATACCTTTCTCTGATTAATTCCGTACTCCGTTGGGTGATTCTGTTGTAAATGACGAATCATATTTGTTGTCTTAAAGCCCTGTTGGTAGCTCTTCGAGGAACACTCACTTTACCAATGTTGCTAGATGCTGTTTACTATCATTGCTTTCGAAGGAGCAGAGGCCTATAGCACGAAGCGCGGTCAACTTATCCGCGGTAACTCGCATCGATCCAGGATTGAGTAACCGTAACAATGGCAATCAGGATAATTGATAGCACGACGCAAGTTATCAACACGGTAACTCAACCCAGGATTGTCTCATCAAGAGCCGTGAACGCACATGTATAAGAGGAAGGCTCAGAGGCAGCTGACCAATCACAATCATGAGCGATTAAGAAAGCTCCATACTTCACTGCTGAAGAGCAGCGGCTGATAATGCAGCAACACAAGGAGGAGTGAACACGGTAGCACGGTAGCAGCGGCCAATCGCAGGCAAAATGCATGGCAACGCATAGCGGACTGTGTAAAAGCCTGAGTTACTCATCAGTGGCTCAGTATGATAGTGATCACACTTCTAAATCTCATAAAATAATAAATGCTACTGTGCAAATGACTTGCGTGTATTCCAATTATCATGTCATTCTCCCAGATGTAATCCTTCTGGAGTCAGAAGAACATGGGAGTAGACAAAAAACAAATACAGGATCGTCACAACCTATACCTCTCATACAGCGAATCATCGCTTTGATCGAGTGGATCTGATCGATCTTTAAACACTCTTTCTCTTTGTAAAGCTCTTCTTACAACTTGTGCGCCTCTGTCCACCAGGTGTGGGAGAAAAGGGCAGGCCATTGTTTCTGAGAAGCCGATTGGCAAGTGGGAGGAGCTTTTTATAGGATCAGATTCAACCTCCAACGTATCCTGCTCCAGAGCAGGATAGCTGTTCGAAGTAGGTCACCATGGTGATCTACTCTGATAAAAAAAGAACCGGCTTTGTGCTATTGGTAATCAAGAGTTAACCCTGAAGTTATCTCACTGAGACACTAATCCTGCTTCATGATATAGGCCTCAGCAGTCCCATGCAGCAGACATGTTTGCAATGTAGTTTGATTTACAGCAGCCGTAAAACGTGACAGTGCTGAAAACACATGTGAACTGGATTGGTCCTGATCACTTTAGGAAATCCTATGCTATCTGATCCTCCCAAAAAATAGCCATATTGGGTGCTGATACCAGCCAGTGTATTGGATCAGGACATCCCTAACTTGAACACAACACAGCCCAATAATATCTTCATTTCAAAACAGCAAACGGATGAGAGAAACATGTCTACCAGGTGAATTTATTTTTTGAAGTTTGACCACGGCCCATCTGGAATGACTGGGGAGACAGTTTTTGACCAATACTGCAGCCAACCACCAGGGGAGCAGTTTTTGTGGGGACCTCACTTCAAACTCCCTATGTTTGAGATTCATTATTTTGCATTTTAGAAAAGTTAAAAGTTAATGTTAATGATGTAAAGCTATGCTAGCCAGTGTGGATTTGGAAACCAAGCGTGCACTGAGCGCTGCTGGTTGGCCTCGTGGTTCCAGCTCAGGCCCAATACACAGAGGCCATAATTCTCACTACAGCGGTCACTGTTACGTTTCTGTCAACCTGTTACTGCTATTTTCTGACTAAAGAGAGTGCAGTGTCTGGTTTGGTGGGTTTCTTGTTAGTGTCTCCTGTATACTAAACTTCTGGATGGGAGCTCAAACTAAAGAAACTTTGTTTAAATCTATTTTGCTGCTTTAACAGTGTCTACATCTTGTCTGTACCCTATTACTACAGAACACTGACCTGAGTAGAAAGCTGACCTGATCCACCAGCAGACGGCTGTTCAGGATGCTTTTACACTCTGAGGAGCAGGATGGAGAGTCTTTAGGTGGAAAACATTAAGAAATGTAAAAGTTTGACACAAGTCTCTTCTCTCTTGCAGAAATTGTCACTGGAAAGCCGCTTTCAGGACTTGGACAGGACTTTTGAAAGGGAGCGGGAGATTTGGCAGCAGAAACTTGGTCAGAAGGATCAGGAGGTCTTAAGCATGAGCAGGCAGCTGAACTCCCAGCTGGAGGAGTATGAGAACCTGCTGGAGGTCAAGCTGTCTCTGGATATGGAGATCAGTGCCTACAGAAAGATGCTGGAGATGGAGGAACAGAGGTATGGGGCTCCGTTCCACACATTTACTCATTACGACCTCCAGCGACTCCTCAGCAGCTCCTCAGGTCTTTGGTTTTATTTTTTTAAGACTGAAGGTGTCGCCCAGCTCCTCCCAACACCCAGCTGTGCCACAAACACATGAACACAGCAGTTGCAGGATCAGAGGGAAGAAGAGGAAACATGAAGGAGGCTCAGGCAGCTCACCAGCTTTCAAAATGTCCAGTCATCTAACAGAGCACGGGGGCAGCGGCGGCGTTAGTGTGACAGAGATCCACGTGGAGGGGAAATACATCAGACTGAAGAATAAGTCTGACACGGTGAGGCTCTTTTTATACTCATGCTGCTTACATTTACCAACAAAGGACAGTTAAAAGTGATAAGAGTTAAACCTATCCTGCCAAAGAAGCGCCGTCCTTTCAGGTTAAGATTTGGTTGAATTGTGGGAAATGTAGGATCTTATGATTTCAGAGCTTTGCTTGCATTGAGGACTATAATCAGGAAATCAGTTACTGTTTTTAAAGCTTGATGAAAATGGATAATTAGAAAACTGTTGCTGACTGTGGCCTGCTGAGACTCTAAAACTCATCTCTCAAACATCAGAATCCTGCAGTCTACAAGAAATCTGTTTTCAGTTTTAGATCACGCTCAAATCCACTTTATGATGACAGAAATGTAGGTTATTTAAAGCAGAGGTAGATCTGTGGAGTAAACCGTTATCTCTCTTCCTCCCTGCTGCTTCAGGACCAGCCGCTCGGTGGTTGGGTGGTTCGGAGGATGTGCCAAGACTCCAGGGACATCTCCTTCCACTTCCCTCTGTCCTGCACGCTGGCCAGTGGGGAGTCACTCACAGTGCGTAACTCTGGCTGTGTTTTCACCTTCTCTCTGCACAAAGACGTTCACTGAAAGCTGCTCAGAGGGGAATCTGATCGAGCTGTTTATTGTTCTCCAAAGCAGGTTCACTGGAATTAAGTTACTGTGTGTGTGTGTGTGTGTGTGTGTGTGTGTGTGTGTGTGTGTGTGTGTGTGTGTGTGTGTGTGTGTGTGTGTGTGTGTGTGTGTATGTATGTATATGTGTGTTTTAGATCTGGGCAGAGGGCTCAGGCACAGAGGCTAAATCTGGAGACCTGGTTTTGCAGGGCCATGAGAGCTGGGGTCCCATTCCTGACGTCAGGGTGCTGCTCCTGAACCGAAACCGTGAGGTAAATGACACATATGTTATAAACGCACACATTCTCAGGTGTCTTCTACATTTCTTGGTCCGTTACCTGTAACATTAGCTGAGGAGACCTCTGCTCCAGCAGCAGGAGGAGGAAGGAGCTCAGTATTTGTTTAGGCTTTGCTAAGGAATGGAGGGGTGCTGAGTTTGTTTTCATCATGATGTTTAGAATCTGTCAAACAATGTGAAACATAACTCAATCTGGGTCATGTGACGTGTTTCCAGGAAATGGCCGAATACAGGATGTGTGTGCAGGGCAGAGATGCTGAACTGGAGTATGAGGAGTTTGTGAAAACGCTGGAAGGAGCTCACTGTAGACCCGTAAGCATGATATTACACTCACACACACACACACACACACACACACACACACACACACACACACACACACACTGATGCTGTTCTCTGTGAATTGATCACTGTGTTTCAGCCCAAGAAAAAGAAGAAGTGTTGTTCTGTCTCTTGAGGGCAGAGATCAGTGTGTTGCACAGTAAGTGAGGAGGCATTTCCCTGCTGCTGCTGCTTCCACCTGCTTTGCTCCGGTGCACGGCTTATTTGTTTTGCTCTAGAAACTGCTGCTTCCTGTGTGTTTCACACAGGCTATGTTTACATGCAGTCAGTAACCCTTTAATTTTTAGAGTATTAGCAATAACCTAATTGCACACAGCCGGTAAACACCAAAAACCCTTTTGACCCTTTAAAATTTTTTCTCATATTCATTCATTCATTCATTCATTTATTTACTGAACCCTTTATCCTGTTCATGGTTGCAGGTGTCTGGAGCATATCCCTGCTGGGGCAAGAGGTGGGGTACACCCTGGACTGGTCTCCAGCCAATCACAGGGCTGGCACATAGACAGACAACCATTCATGTGCACATTCCCCCTGGGTTCCTCCTTTTATAATCTGAATATTTTGTAATGTATACGCCTATCAGGAAATCTCCATCCAAAGGAACATTACTCTGTGTTCTGCTCATGTTATGTTTGCAAGGAATCTTGGTTGTTTGAGTACAGGAAGTTAGCCATGCTGCTGCTGCTATGGATACAGGAAGAAGAAGTGGAAACGATGCGCTTTGCATCATGATGTTCTCTGTGCGTTGCTGTTTCGATCGTGACACCATATAAACAGGAATAGCTCTGTTAGCTTACGTGTGTAAACGGGTTAATCTGAAACCAGAGTTTTGACCTTAACCTGAGTATTGACCAGTTGTAAACACAGTGAACAAACGTGTAAAATGATTCAGTAGTGAGCAGAGAGATGTTAGAAAGCAGTGAGGCGAGCAGAGCCTACAGTTTGCTTTAACCTGCAGTTTCCCTTTGCTGCACAACCAGCTGCTCCCATTGTGACAGAATGTAGACCCTTCATCCTGCTTTACCGTTCTTGTGGTCCACTTCCTGATCCCAACAGCCCCCTAATCCAAGGCTACTGTCTGTGGCTAAAGTTCCCTTGGTCTGCTTTTTGCTTTTTTGTGCATGTTCCACATGTTTCCATATCATGTTTGGAACATGAAAAGAAGGTTAGAAAGACAGATCTGGAGCATGCACTCAGGAAATAAAGCAAAAACCAAGACAACTTAAACTCATCCATCTCAGATCAATGCAAGAGAGAAACCAGGGGCCTGTACTACGAAGCTGGATTATCTCTTAGAGAGATAACTTCCTGGATATGTTTCGGGTTATCCGTACTACGAATGTGGATCTCTTTTTATCCAGACACGTTGCCCTGGTAACTGATGCTGAATGCCAAACCTGGTCCGGAGCAGGTTAAGTTCCAGGATAAGAGCTCACGGGGTGTGACAGACCGCCCGCTGACCAATCGGTTCTCTTGGGCGGGCATTAAAGACCGCACAGTCACCAATTAGTTCAGCCGGAGTGAAGTCCTCCAGCGCGGGACCACCCCCTGTCTTTTTGGACCAACATTTTTCTTATGGGCTGTGAACAAACAATATCTTACTGATCATCATAACTGAGACGTTGTCAGGGAAAAGTAGAAATGTGTGCAAATGGAATCTTTCATACTGAGCACTTTGAAGGATGTTTTTATATTTATTTTTTATTTGCTCCCACGTCCTTTTTTCCCCACTGCTATTGCATCTGCAATACAAACTGCCTATAATGAGAGTTTTCCTTGGGATTTGTAGGAAAGTGGACTCTTTTTAATTATGAGGTCGGATATGATGCTGATCACACACACACTGACTGACAACATGAATGAATAAGGACCTAATTGGCCGTGTCGTCACCTGATGAGATAGGTCTATTAATATCTGCATTTAGGAAATTTACACGTTCACAGAATCAGCGATTTTT
Source organism: Halichoeres trimaculatus (assembly GCF_033239565.1). Taxonomy (NCBI): domain Eukaryota; kingdom Metazoa; phylum Chordata; class Actinopteri; order Labriformes; family Labridae; genus Halichoeres; species Halichoeres trimaculatus. The sequence goes on along the minus strand of NW_027437181.1, from coordinate 41,992,093 downwards.
TTGCAGCAATCCCTCCGGCTTCTCGTGGCCACAGTCGTGTTGCTCCTGGCCTGGATAATACTGCGATACTCCTCGTATTTTTGCAGTATTATTTGCTGCTCCTCCGCTGTAAAATAGGCTGCTCTCTTCTCCACTGTGGATAATGCTCCGGGGCCGCTAACCATGCCCATTTTATGTGTGCACGCACAGATCCCAGCCAGATTCACTTATCGAGTTGATAACGAGCCTCGTAGTACAGCAGATCTGGAGTTTCAAAAGTGAATGAGAGTATATTCAGTGTTGAACATTACCTGGCTACGTGTGTACAAGGCCTGAAATAGGCAAATCCTAAGTTTGTTTCTGTCCAAATTAAAGCTTTTACTGAACTGATATCAAGATGTGTACTTAAACTTTAAAAGTATAACTTCATCAGGGGATTTTTTTAATGAACAAGTACAAACGTAGCAACAACACCACATGGAACAGGAAAACAAACCAGTTGGACAATAATGCTTTGCTTAAATTGAAAAAGGTGTCATGTTTCTGGGTTTTGGAAAAGTCTTTGGTTTGTAACAGTTTCAGAAAGGCTGGGCAGACATCCTTCAGTGAAAATAAAACTACCCCTGCTTTGCCTAACTGCACGATAGCGCTTCCTTTAACTTTAACGCCTGCATGAGTGGAGTGATAGGATCTGATCAGGATCTAACAAAGGCTTTGTTTCTTCCAGGACCTTCCTAAGGAGGCCAACTGTGCCTTCATGTGACGTCTTTATCTTATGCTGTTCTTCACGTCTGCCTGAGAGTCTGGACTGACCAGCTGGAGCTGCTAACCACAAAACTCTGCTGCTGCTGCCTTGATATGTTTTATCAAATTCTATATGTGGGGAATAAAGTTGTTTGTCTAATAAAGTTATTCAATCAGAGCGCGGCTTTAGGTTTCATGGCCTGTTTATTACAACATGAGGAGAAAAAGATTCGTCAGGGCAGGCAGAGCCAGGGCTGTTTGTATTAACACCACTAAGATAAACAGCACGTGTTCATCTCAGATTGTCCTGAAAGTAACTTTCATACAGAACGGATCAAAATCCTAAGACCAGTTGAAAATTTGCTAAAATTACCTTTTGCACATTTGGATCTTAACAAGGTTTTAAGTAGAGGGACAATATACAAAATCAAGAAGAGGGAGTGTGAAAAAAGCACTTTGAAAAAGTAATTTATTGAAAACAACAAGTATACTGAAATAGGCTGTTTCTCAGCTGATCATAAGTTTAAGACCATCACTTAAAAAATGTCAAAAAACTCTCCAAACCAGAACAAAGTTTTTCTCAGTAGGACTCAGTAATGAGTAGCTCCACTGTGCTTGTTAATCTCTTCAAAAATTAGTTTGGGCATGCTTGATGCCAGTGTTTCCAGGAAGCTTTTGGGAGCATTGCTCAAAGAGGTGAAGATGGCTTCATGAAGGGCATCAACTGTCAAGAACTGATGGTCTTTTTTATAAACTTCCCTTTCCATCCATCCCCAAATGTTCTCTATTGGATTTAAATCAGAGGAACATGCAGGATGGTCCAAAGACTGATGTTATTCTCCCTGAAGAAGTCCTTCATCAAGTCAGCATTGTAACCTGCAGCGTTGTCCTGTTAAAAAACAGCTGTTACCACACAGACCAGGGCCCTCAGTCATTAAGGCCTTAAACCTCCTCCCTATGAAAGACTGCTGCAATAAAGAGACACGGGTTGCTCTGATGACCTCAGATAAATTAAGGATGCCTGCTGCAACATCTGCACAACCAGCCGCCGTTTGACCACCCTGCACCACCTGAAGCTCCAGTGTTCACTGAATGACAAAGCCCCAGATCACGATGGACCCCCTCCACTGTGCTGGGCAGAAAATATCTCAGGTGGGATATTCTTGTCATGCAACGTTGAAGCCATCTGGACCATCAAGGTTAATTTTTTTTCTCATCAGAGAATCAAACTTTTTTCCACCTTTCAATGTCCCATGATGCTCCCTGGTAAAATTTAAACCGTCAGTTTTGTGGCATTGAAGGTCAAGGTCTTAGAAATCGTTTTTTGTTTTTGAAACCCTTTCCCTGTAGATGCTGTCTGATGGTTATTGCACTACAGTTGGCACCAGTAAGGGGCTTAATTTGTGGGAAGGACCGCCCTGTGTCTTGACAGACAGCCAATCAGATCCTCCGTGTAAGCGCAGATGTATTTATTTGTGGAGTAGATTTTGTCTTTGATAACCTGTGGTCTTAAACTTTTGATCAGCTGATAAACAGCCCATTTCAGTTTTTTTAAATGATAAGTTCCGAATGTTTTTTTTTGTCACACTCCCCCTTATTGCTTTTTCATATTGTAGCTCTACTTAAAACATCATTAAGGTCCAAATGTGCAAAATGCATATTTTATCAACTTTTCAGCTGGTCTTAAGATTTTGATCAGGTCTGTATTTCAGGAATGCAAACACTCATTCTTTCAGCTCTCTTTGTAAAACAGTGAACAGAGGTGTGAAGCTTCCTGAGCAGCATGAGGTCCTCCCAAAGCTGCATCCAGCTCCTCTGCCTGACCTGAACACTCAGCTGTGACGTGAGTGATGATGAGCAGTGCTTGTCGACTGTGTGTGAAACAGTGAGTGGTACCTGGACACACTTTCCATACATCAGTATCAGTAAAGTTCAGTTTGGCAATGCGTGTTTTTTTTCCATCAGACGGACAGACCCGTCCGGTCCAAGGCTAATCAGAAACCTTGCAACTGTTGAAAGTTTCTGAAGTTATCTCCATGACTCTCTGGTCACAGTTTTTACTGTAGCACACTCATGAGTTGAGTTTCCTCCTCTGACCCAGTTTTTCCTCTTCATACCTTAGTGAAGGTTTAACAGAGGATCCAACAGTCCCGGGCTCCTGAAAGAGTCCTCAGTCCAGACTGTTCCTTCAGGATGTGCGCTTTATGTCTACTCCTTCTGGAGTCGAGCTCAGAGCCGTGGCTGTCCTCTACACCATGGTCTCTTTGTTGGTCGCTCTGTTCACAGTGTTTATAGACAGAGTCTGTACGTTCTGTGTGGCGTTGGCCGGCAGGGGGACCTGGAGCTTCACTCTCTGGTCTGTGGTCTTCCAGGTCTTGAAGAGGTGCATGTGATAGCGCACGGATACCTGGGAAACACAGGTGTTTGTTATTCAGCATGTGCAGGTAAAAATCAACAACTGTTTGTCTATTATCAAGTGTTCCTGTCTTATTTTCAGTAAAAAAGTTTTTTTAGACTCAATATGAGCCACAACCACCTGACCAGAAAGAAAAGTATTATATCAAGTAATTTAAAGACAAATGAAGTCTGAATTTCTTATAACAAGTACAAAAAAATAATTGGACTTTATTCTTAACTTCACTCAGCCTGGTTATGCTAAAGGTCAGGGAGGAAATGTGAGAAACTCAGTGTGCTGTGTGAACGATTCCAATTAAAACCTGAACTCACCACGGTCCAAAAGACGTAGATGGTAAAGAGGGCCATGGTGAGGACCAGGAGTCCCAGGGCCTCCATGCCGTTAGTGTTGTAGAGGTCTCTGGCTCCCTGAACACACAGCCACCCTGAAAGGCTGGCCAGAGGTGTGATGAAGAGGAAACACACTGCGTCCCCGCACAGCGTCCTCCTCTGCTGCTGCATGGATGGAGAGCCTAACCACTGTGGACACAGAGACACAGATGGTGGAGACAGGTTCACAGCCAAACAGAAAACTTCATGACAACGCGATGCGAGTCCAGCTTTCAGACTTCAGAGACCAGGAGTAGAAAGCCAAGTGCAGCATTTGGCCAGCAGATGGAGCTCAGCAGATGGAGCTCAGCAGATGGAGCGCAACAGCTGAAGCCTGTAAACTCATGAATTCAACAAAGATGCTATGAGACTGTATACATGATTTTAATTCAACCTTTATGTAACCAGGTTGGTTCCACTGAGATTAAAAGTCTCTTTTCAAGGGAGACCTGACATTCACAGCCAACAGGGGAAATAAACGGAGACAACGACATCCCGATTCAGAATTTAAGACATTCAAGGAATCCAGCTTTGATGAAACTTGAGTTTGAAAAAACTCTGATAGATTAAAATCTGAAGGGGCAGCGTACCCAAGAGGTCTGGAAGCTCAATAATTACTGTCTGCCTCTTTTCTGAGCAGCAGAAACACACAGATAGCATGGTGCAGGCCAAGGACTGCCCCAAACATGAAGGAGTACCAGTGTATCAGCCAACAGGAAGAGCTCACAGCGTGGAGTCAGAGCGTTACAGTTTGAGCAATGCGTGGAAATAATAATAAGAAACTGAACATATATTAATCAATATGCATATAGAAAGAATAAAAGGAATTACTAAAAAAAAACTGGACTAAGTTGCAGAAATAAAAGAGGAAACTTGTTTTTTTTTTAAAAAAAAAAAAAAACAACAAAAACTGAATCTGATCCTCAGCTTTTCACCCGGTGCAGCTCATATCTTTTTATTAAAACACTGCTCTGTCCAAAAACCCGGCTCATTTCCAAAGGCTGTAAAACATCTGGTAACTCTGTGACCCAGACTTTGAGTCGATCACAGTTTAAGCATGGTCTTATGTCTGTGCAAGAGTTAAAAACCCAACAGTGTGAGCGAAGAAATGAAGAACGTGTTTCATACTTTTAGAATTCTGTTTCTGTTTTTTCTTTTAAAATTATATTTCTGGATTTTTCTTCTTTTCTTCAGAGAGGACAGGATGGTGGATAGAGCAGGAAACAGACAGAGAGTGGGGAGAGACATGCAGGGAAGGAGCTGAGTCTGAACCCTGGCCTCTGACTTAGGGCTGGCCTCAGTCTGTTCCACTGGGCTGTACTGGTGTCCAGCGTCTGATAAGTTTTAACACAGATGTACAGAGATTATATTACTGGTCTAAGGATAGAGTTCTGCTGCACACTTTTGTAAATAAACACAATCTCAGAGAAGTGACCTAATCATATGTAAAACAATGAGACTGTTTGGAGTCTCAAAGGATATCCAAGGGTTTAAACTCAGGTCTACACTCGTGTCATGTTAAATCAAGTCGAAATGGGGAGCAGATGGTTTCGCAGCCCAGGTCACGAGCCATGAAGTTCAGTATAGTTTGAATTCAGCCTGTGGCCTGTTTCCTGTTCTATCCGGTGTCCTGAATGATAAATGAATAATAATAATAATAATAATAATAATAATAATAATAATAATAATAATAATAATAATAATAAGTTGCAATTTCTGAGATGCTGAGTCTGAATTATGAGGTTTAAAAGCTGCAATTGTAAGAAACCAAGTGGTGCCTTCAACACAGATGTCTCTGCTTCCCCTTGGTGAGCTGTCCATGCAAAGAATGTGCATTTCTAGAGGACGTGTGAACAAGAGAGTCCAAATATTAACTCTTGAACGCAACTTAGTATCTTGTTATTGTGACTTTTTTTTTTAAATAAAGTGCCAATTTACAAGATATTATTTTGACATTATGAGATTAGTAGTCAAAATCATGAGTTAATATGTTGACATTATAAGACAAAAAAGTTGAGATATGGATTTTCTTGTGCCCTAAGAAATGCACATCCTAAGGTCAGGAAGCAGATGATGAAGAGCATGTGTACCACAAACTTGAGATTTTGACTTTTTATCTCATTAGTTTGACTATTTATTATTACCTAGACATATTTCATAGTGTGGATAAAGCTTCTTATAATTTCCCTATTTTCTCATAATTTTGACTTTTTTATTCTTTTTTGTTATTTAAAGTTATATTCATAGTTATTAGTGACACAAAGTGATTATTTATCATTAAAACTGGCGTACACCCAAAAAGTTGAAAAAAAAAAAGACAAATAAAAAAACCAGTCAGAGCTGCTCAGACCTGGACTCATGACAACCAGAGTGTCTGTGAAGTGTAACAAAGATCCCAGCCCATGGTGGCAGCAAACAGGACAGCACGCCCACAGCAACACAGAGCAGCAGAAGGTGTGTACACTCAGTGGACCTGTTCCCTGGGTGCACGTTAAGTGTGCAGGACCTGCTGACGCCGCCCGCTCCATGACATCACCACCAAGTATGTATCTGTGCATGTCACTGCCAGGCAGAGGCTTTTTCTGTGCACTGTATAGCTTAACCTGACCGAGCACATGGTGCTTAATCATCAGATTAGAGGCTGTGACCACACATGTAGCACAGTGAGGAAGTGGAGGTGGCCACTAATACTCAGCCACAGTGTCTTCTGCAGAGCAGCAAGGAGAGAAGGCACCACCTAATCTGGCTTTCAGGCTAAGTGGCTTTGTGGGTCCCAGCAGTCCAGCAAGAAGAGGCAGGTCCTCCAACGTGAGGGCAGCATGAGTTAACATGTCACAGTCTACAGACAGTCTGCTGACCGCGACATGTGCTCCCCCATTGATCAGAAAAACCCAGATCAGTGGTTACCAGGGGACGGGCCGTGGCTGGATTCTGCTGCAAGGAGCAAAATAACCGATAATATTCATTACAGAGGAAACATTATCAAAATTATAAGACAGGATCACAGTTGAAACACTTTAAACAGGTTAAAGAGGTTTGAGCGGGTTATTCCAGTCGAGGGGCTGATGCAGAGGAAGGGGTGAAAGGACATGTTCAATTTTTGGACGGTGTAAATCAGGAGAAGCAACAATGGTTAATAAAATGAGTTCAGAATGCAGGATCAGAGATATTTGGGTCTAAAATTACTGTTTGATGTAAAAAAAAAAAATTCTGAATCTGAAAAACAATCCTAGTCAAATCTAGATCCTGACCCTGCCTTAAAACCATCCTGAGATATTTTGCTCATATCGTCCCCTTAATAAAATAAGGGACACAATCAAAGTCTCATTAGTTTGACTATTTATTATTATCTAGACTTATCTCATAGTGTGGATAAAGCTTCTTATAATTTCTCTATTATCTTATAATTTTGACTTTTTTGTTCTTCTTTGTTATTCAAAGTTATATTCATAATTATTAAATAAGGGACACAATCAAAGTCTCAAAGTCTTGACTAACCCAGTACGCCAATCATGTGCCTGTTTGAAATGCTCTTTAAAAAAATAAATAAAACTTATTATTATTATTATTATTATTATTATTATTATTATTATTATTATTATTATTATTATTATTATTATTATACGTAATAATAATAATAATAATAATAATAATAATAATAAGAAGAAGAAGAAGAAGAAGAAGAAGAAGAAGAAGAAGAAAATAATTAAAAACTTTTTCTTTGCTGTGGAGTTTACAAAAGTGGATTGGTGTTTTTCAAAAAATCCACTTTGGCTTAGAAAAAATTGAAACCTAGTTTAATTTGTTTATACCCTTAAATTCCTGGGTTAAAAATATTAATATTTCTTCTTTAGTGATGGCTGGATTTTGGATGAGACGATGCTGTACTTGTGGCTGAGGAACTATTAGTTTGTTGGGACCTTCTACTTTTAACGGCTGTTTGAGGAGCTTTGAAAGAAGTCTGTGAAGCGACCTGATGCTGGGCGTCATGTCTGCTTTTATTTATTATTGACATCCATTACAGAAGACTGGAACATGATGTGGAGATCTTTGGAGATTTTATAGGACACATGCAATCTGACTTTATTCCACTCCCACTCAGCCAGCTTGTTCAGCCAGGGGTCTGCATCCGTCCTGGATTCCAAAGAAAAGCTGAGCAGAGCCCAGACAGACATGAAGGATGGAAATGAGTCAACACTTCATCCAGGTTTGAACAGGAAGGTGAGGATTAGACAACAGGGACGGTTGATCCCAAACAGGACTGAGTGACAGGAAGTGTTTGTGCAGGTAGAAGAAGCCAAGTGTTGTACAAAATGAGTCCATGGTCAGAAACACAGAAACCACAGAGGGTCAAAGGTCAAAGAAACACTCACTCTCTCCTTTGACCCTTTTCCAAGTGTTGTTGTTCTTGTTGGACATGTAAAAAGTCTGTGCTGATTTCTGTGTGTTTTCTTGAGTAATTTTAATCCAAGCCTTAAATGTACTAATGAATAACGTTTTTTTTCTTCCTGAACATCTGATCATTACATTTATTGATCCGTAGTATGTGCATGAGTTTGCTGGGTACAAGCTGATTTTCTGATACGTCGAAAATCTTTGCGAACCAATCATCATCAAGTGGATGTGTGGAAGCAAAGCTAGCTAAATAACACCTGCAGCACAAACACTTCATCTGTGTAGAAAAACTTTGAGGAGGTCAATTAAAAATTAATGAATTCACAAGTGGAGACTCAGAGAAGAGAGGAGCTGACACACACACTCACACACTTCCTACCTCGGTGAGAGGTTTTGGCAGGCGCTCCAGTGCAAAGTGATGGTGGCAGAGTTCACAGTGGCTGCTGTTGGAGGCGGTGAGCCAGTGCTCCAAGCAGGCCTGGTGCACCATGGCCAGACTTCCAGAGCACTCACAGGGAGACAGCAGCTCCCCTGACGACTCCCCTTCATGGCAGATCCTGCAGAACAGCTCGTCCCTGCAGAGACCAGCACAGGAAGGACAGGCATCGGGTCAGAGACGTGCAGAGTTTTACACACTCACCATGACACCTACAGACATAAAAACATAAAGAGCTACAGCTGCATCCATCTCCACTATTGTTGTTAGAATGACCCAAAACTACAGCAGTTCTATGCGCACACAGCTTGGCTTATCAAAAAACAGACACAGCACCACCTCTTGTAACCGAGTGAGACCTTCTCTGCCAACGGTCTGATTCTCTTTTCTGCATGTGAACAAGGACAAGGCTAGTTCAGCCACTGTGACTTTACACTTGAGCCTTGACCCCTGCATGTAAATGTACTGAGTGCTTTTATTTCCCTCTCCTTCCATCCACAATAAGCTGACCCCCAGCTGTGATGGTCTTCGTTAAGTTCCTCCTAATCATAATGGTCTTCTTCGCGCCTGATAGTGTGAATGTGTCTCTGTCAGCTCCTGGTGTTCCAGTTTAAAGAGTGACCCTGAAAACTGGAGACATTCAGCTGAACGTGTCAGTGGAGATCCAGTTTTTTAACAGCTGTTCAAACACAGAAGTCCTCAATCAAAAGGCTCCTTCTGAAGCTCAAACGTGGCTCCATCTCTGCCGTGCTCTCTTCTTCATACTTTCGAGGAGGGAGCGGTCAGCCCTGTGTCACCATCTTACCTCCCACTACCGGCCTGGTGATGTTTTACAGTTACCTTGATTAGTATTGATACGTTTTGCACTGACATATTTCTCTATACATCTGTGATCTGATTTACAAAATCTACCCTGGTGAAAGCTTTGACAAGCGAGTCACGGTTCCTTAAAATGTCTCACCAGGTACTAAAAGTTCCTGAACCATCCGGTTGAAAAGCACCTTCTGCTAACATGACAGTTCTTTGAGAAGTCTTCACAAACATTTTCATGCATCAAGAACCTCTGAACTCCAATAAAGAAACTTAACTGCCTGGTTCACAAATCCACAGCTCCCAAGGTTTTGTTCATCCAGTCTTGGAGAATTTTTCCCTCAAGACTTTTATTCAAGTATTGAAAAGTAGAATCAAGGATCCACTGAATTTACATCAGCCTAAAGTGGAGGTATGGAACTCTGGATGTGGGTTTAGAAATGGGGCAGGCTCAGAGTAATATGTTTTGATTCAGAGAGAAGAACAGATAATACCTGCTTCCTCTATCACTCAGTCCACACTGAGTGTTAAACTGGACCACACGTTTGTCACACAAGAACCCCTCTGACTTCATCAACATGAACAGGAGTCGGACTGATAACATACAGTGTGTTGTTTCCTCTTTTCTCAAACTGCACCTGTCGCTGAGCGCTGGACACTCCTCACTCGCTGTGTCAGTTTGTTGGTGTGTTTCTTGGTTGAATCTGTTGAGTTCCTCCTCCAGCTCCTGTTCATGTGATAACTTGACTCCCTCCACAGGACTCGATACCCACTGGTCCAGAGTTTCCTCTGTGGTCATGTCTGCTCTATTGGGGGCTGTTCTCTCATGTCCGGAGCATCAGATCTGTTGGAGACACAAAGAAATACATGAGCAAACATTTGTCCACATTCTACCTACGTCATTAGAAAAAAATCTTTATTTTTTTTTAAAATGTGGATTTATAATTCATCAATTAAACCTGAAATTTAGTTAAAATAAGGTACATCTCAGCTGTTATTAAAATCAGTAAAAGTATTTAGACAGTTCTCTGTGTGTAGGTTATCCCAAACACTGCGTCACAGGTCTGACAGGTGTGTAATATGTTAAGGTATCCATACCTTCTTCATAAATGTGACCTGCTTTTTATTCAGCATCTGTTCAGTCTCAACCAGTGAAAACCAACAGTGACTCCTGTGTAACAAGCTTCAAATGCCCCAGAGCCCTCCGCTGTCAGCTTCATACTCAGCCTAAACTCAGTAAGTCTCTGAGCAACATGAACAAAACATTTGGAGAGTGCTCAGCTGAGGTGGTATGGTTCTTCAGACAGTAGTAAAGAAGAGATTAAGATGAGGTACCACCTACCTCCAAACACTGACCCAGGACAACAATCATCTGAAAGAAACAAACAAGATGCTGTCTGAGGAGAAAAATTCATGAGGGGAACACACGTCTCACCTCCAGAAAACCACCTCCTCTGGAGTATTTCAGAAAGACCAAAACACCAGAAAGTATATAAGTCACAGAGATAACACACACATTTTTACTGTGTCAAAAATAAGGATGTCCTCACAATACTAACACTGCCAAAAAAAAAGAGCACATAACACATCGATTGGCTTGCAGCTGCACTATGTGGCCTACAGGCTGAGCGGTAACAACAAGCCAGCAAGTTGTAACAAGTTGTTAAAATTTTGGCAAAAATGTATTACATTTTGGACTTTGTTACATTTTTAATAACATCTCTGACCCAAAATGTAACTAAAGTGCTGAGCCAGTTTTTACATTTTAGGTTTTATTAACATTATTTTTCTTCACATTTTGGGTCGTTACGTTTTGGGCTCGTACACGATGGAAGCTGCTTAAGACGTAGCAAAAGAGGGAATAAACGCTGAGCATGGCGCTAAAAATAAACATTTGTTTCCCATCACCATTATATCTATCTATCTATCTATCTATCTATCTATCTATCTATCTATCTATCTATCTATCTATCTATCTATCTATCTATCTATCTATCTATCTATCTATCTATCTATCTATCTATCTACTATTTCTAGTTTTAGTTAGTTTACTTATTTTTTTGGTTTACTTATTTGGTGACATGAAGCTAAAAAAGTTGTTGATCAAAAACTTTGATTTGTTGATGAGAGCAAATAAAAAGACAAATTGTGTGATTAAAGGGGACATATCATGCTTGTTTCTCTTTTTCACTATGCCAGACTAGGATGCCTGTAAAGCAGTTCTGCCCTCAGTACAAGTCATTTAGTTCCTTCATTGCCCCACAATATCGTTCTCAATATCCTCATTTTAGGCCATTCTGAAGATCTCATTGAAACACTCAGTTTCCAGAATGACCTCCAGTAATCCCGCAACGTCACAGCCCTTTGTGCTCTTATTGGTCAGTTCTATCAGAGGGGCGGAGGGGGTAGAGCCAGGGGGCGGTTTTTGCAGCATGGCAGTATTTATAAGATTGCCATATTGGATGGAGCAGACCGAGCGAGTTTGCTGTTTGCCAAAACTTCACCGTAAGGCATTGATAGCACCAATAAAATGGCAGCATGTAGGATACATCCTTTTGTATTGGACCCCGAGTCAGACCCGGACGGTTCTGCAGCTCAGGAGGAAGAAAATCCACCTGGACACAGATCATCTCAGGACGCTTCAGTGTGGTGAGTCAAAGCGGTACTGTAACATGTATAGTTTATACCTGGAAATATAGGCAGACTTCACCAATAAACTATTTCTATAACAGGGCTCCATCCTGCTCCTTCACTTTTCTCTGTCTGTTTTATCCATCATGCTGAAAGTGTAGTCTAAAGATCGCCTCTACCGTCAGTTCCTCACTATGTTATTACTGCAGCATTATTGTGGTCCAGGTTCAGAACAAGCATGCAAATATCACAGTCTCACAATTATTACGACGTCTGCTAAAACTACAGTGTTTTAACTGCTAATTCACCATGTAAAGCCGAGCTGCTCAGCAGAGCAGAGTCCCTGCATCAAGCACTCAGTCAGTCGGCTCTTGGTGGGTGTATCCCTCGGTGGCGGTTGTGTGACTAACTGACATCACATAGGAGGAGCAGCTTTATCAGATTACTCCAATAAAAAAAAAGGATCCTCGTGTCGTCACGAAGGTTGAAATCTCTCGGCCAACTGGCAATGACCTATTTTCAGAGGCATCAAATCTCGTTCTAGGATATCAGAAAAATTGTTATGTCATTTTTTGAAAATTCAGGGGGTGAAAGGTCTTGTTTTCAAATTCATTATTTTATATGTAAGTATTAAATCAGGGATCAGCATATGTCCCCTTTAAGCAAAATAAACTGACCATAAATATATCTTTGACATGAAGAGGCAGTGTTAGAAATAAATATCAGAAATGTCATCTGTGTTCAGCTGTTCAGACTTTGACAAAACACAACCACAGCAGTACAAAGCAGCTAAAGACCAGAACACAGGCTTCATTTGGCCTCTGAGGACAGATCTTTAGTGACGTCAAAGTCCGAGTTTAGATTCAGAGAGCTCAGTTTGTTTCTCTCCTGGTCTTGTTTGATGTTAACCTTTAATACTTTAACAGTCTAACAGAAACTGTAAATATCATGTCAGTTTGTGAAGTTAAGCAAACAAAGAGCGATATTTAAATAATGAACTGAAACTGCCCAGGTTCAGGCAGGAGTGACGCTGAGGTTCAGGGCCAGCTGGCTCTGGTCCCTCATCTCTTAGAGAGGTCAAAGTTCAGGTACTTTTGTGTAACAGATTGTCTGAGTCCACAGCTTTACGTTTACCCAAAGGGAACCCTCATATGCAGGAGTGCTGAGGAACAGAGAGTCAAAGTGTGTTTTAAAAGTAAGCTTTTCATCTCCACACATTCCAGATATTTATGACATTTATGACACTCTCTCTCGGTTACTGGGCTATCTGCAGTTTGAATTACAGCAGTGTTGTTGTCGATGTCAATAAACCTTACACTTAAAAACAACCTCATTTAGTCTTTATGTAATTCAGCAGATTCTCGTAGTGGAGGCAGTTTTCGAGGAGGTTCTGCTGCAGATCTAGAGTCAGATCATGGATGAAACAGGCAGAGGTGTAAAGGACAGTATCAAGATCAAACGAAGAGCTGCAAAGTGATTTGGAAGTATCATTTACTTTGTCCATCCATCTAACACTTAAACTGTAAAATGCATTTGTTGCTCTAACATCTAATTTTAAGTCAGGATGACAAAGATTACTGAAGTTGTGATAACACATAATTATGAGTTGGCATCATCTCATCTACAAAGGAGTACATGTGACAGACAAAGCCTGTGTACCCAGAGAGAGCCCAGGCACACACAGGAAGAGCATGTAATCCCCACACAGTGACCCACCTTGGCTGAACCAGGATTTGAACTTTTGACCTTCATCCTGTGAGGTAACAGCGCTAACCACTGCACCACAGTGCAGAGTATTTATGAAGTATTTTGAAGCCACTTGTAACACACGTTTGGATTGTAATTTTGATAGATGGACTGGAGAGACTCTTTAATGTGGTTTTCCAGAAGTTTGAACCTGTCTTCACAAATTTCTCTGTGAAGGTCCTTAAGGGGCACAGCCAGAGCCCAGACTTAAATTTCATCGAACATTTCTGGACAGATCTGAAAATGGCTGTGCAGCAACGCTCCCCATCCAACCTGATGGAGCTTTAGAGGAGCTGTGAAGAGGAATGGACCACACTGCCCAAAGAGAGGTGAGTCAAGTTTGTAGCTTCATACTCCAAAACCACTGCAGGTTTCAGGTCCTGTCATTGTTAACACGTTGACCTGAGCTTGACCTATATTAAACTCATGGACTGTATGAGAGATATCAACTCCCAGATGTTCAGTGACTTCCAAAAACTCATCACAAATAAGACTGACTTACTTATTTTTGGTCCAAAAACTCAGCGACAACACATCCATACACACCTCTCATCAAAGTCCATTAAAGACAGCGAGCAGGCCAGAAGTCCTGGAGTTATTTTAGACCCTGACCTTAGCTTTGAAAATCACATCTCCAACATTACCAGAACAGTATTTTAGCATTTAAAAAATATTAAAACTCAAGATTCTTCCTATCCCAAACAGGTGCAGAAAAATGAGTCCATGCACTTATCACCACCCAGTTTGACTGCTGCAATGCCCTGTATGTCAAGTTACCCAAACAATCTATCAGATGACTGCGACTCTTTTAAAATTTAGCAGTCAGAGTCCTGACACACAGAGAAAAATTTGATTCCATCACCCTGGTCCTTGAAACACTCCACTGGCTCCCCATACAACACAGAACCACCTTCAAGACCCTTTGATCAGTCTATAAAGCAGTCAGTGGATCTGCTCACACACTACAACTCTACCAGGGCTCTCAGGCCATCAGGTGGAAGTCTGACAGTGATCCCAAAATTTAAGTCAGAGTCCGGAGAGTCAGAGTCTGGAGAGATGCCTTTAGTTACTGTGGCTCTTCTCTCTGGAACTAACTACCAGCTGACCTGAGGTCCATCTCAACTGTCTTTCAAAGCCAAAATTTTCAAATGTACCCATTCTCTCAAGCATACGAATAATTACTCTTTGTGTATTCGTGGGTGTGTAAGTGTTTTCTTTTGTTCTCTTTTTGTTTTATACTAATAATTGTCCCTAACCTTCGGTAGATGTCAGACAATTCGCAAAAGTGACAACACAAATGCAAACACCACAATACAAATGTAAAAGCCACAACACGATGAAAGTACAGCCAGAGTGGAAGTTAAAAGGACAGTTTTCCTAATGGCCACAGAAAAGTTGTGAGTCACTTTACGATTGTTTCCTTTTGTACCTTCAGCTTTGATAAATATAGCTCTGATGCTAATGTTATATCATGACTGGTTCATAAAGCTAAATGTAGGATGAGATATTATCAGTACTAAAGAAATACGAGTACTATGAAGGATATTACAAGGTGACACGCCTATGAAGCTCTATTTATCATAGATGAAGTTAAAAAATGAAAATCATTTACTTAAACAACTTTTCTGTGTCTGTTGGGACAACTAACCTCTTTTAATTCATTGTGGCTGTACTTCTGCTCTGTTGTGGCATTTGCATTCGTGTTGTAGCTTTTGCAAATTGGCTGACACCTACTGGCCACTAATCTGATTTTCTATCATAATCCCTTTTTTTTTTTTTTTGTCTTTTCTTTTTTTTTCTTTTAATCCTCAATGTAAAGCACATTGAGCTTACATATAAATTAAATTCAAAGAACTTTATTTATCCGTTAGGAACTTTGTTTGTGAAAAAGAAATGTGAATAAAGAAATGTGCTCTATAAATACCATTCTATTATATTCTGATACGGGGTGTTGTGTGTAGCTTTACTCTCTCCACAGCTTTACGTTTACCCAAAGGGAACCCTCATATGCAGGAGTGCTGAGGAACAGAGAGTCAAAGTGTGTTTTAAAAGTAAGCTTTTCATCTCCACACATTCCAGATATTTATGACATTTATGACACTCTCTCTCGGTTACTGGGCTATCTGCAGTTTGAATTACAGCAGTGTTGTTGTCGATGTCAATAAACCTTACACTTAAAAACAACCTCATTTAGTCTTTATGTAATTCAGCAGATTCTCGTAGTGGAGGCAGTTTTCGAGGAGGTTCTGCTGCAGATCTAGAGTCAGATCATGGATGAAACAGGCAGAGGTGTAAAGGACAGTATCAAGATCAAACGAAGAGCTGCAAAGTGATTTGGAAGTATCATTTACTTTGTCCATCCATCTAACACTTAAACTGTAAAATGCATTTGTTGCTCTAACATCTAATTTTAAGTCAGGATGACAAAGATTACTGAAGTTGTGATAACACATAATTATGAGTTGGCATCATCTCATCTACAAAGGTTGTGTGTAGAATTTTTTTGGGAAAAGTACTCAAGTGTTGTGAATACTTCATGAATGTATTGTAATGGATTAAATAGTCACACATAAAACAGGGGACAAAAACTAAGGTGCTGGATCTTTAGATTCACTCTGCACACCTTTGAGACCAACAGGATGCCTAAAGAGGCAGTTTGCAAACACAATAACTTGTTTCTAGAGCTTCTAAAAGAACAAATTAGACATCAACACTTACAATTTATTGTACAGAAATTGTGCAAAAAGACATTTCAGCACATTTTTAAAGTTAGGTTCCTTTTAGATCAGGAAGTTACATTTTCAAACTGACAGATTTAAGGTAAATGCACCAACCTGTGCCCAGAGAACTGTCCAACAGCGAGCTCACGTACCCATAACTTCTTTAAGGCCTTAAACCTCCTCCCTATGAAAGACTGCTGCAATAAAAAGCAACGGGTCGCTCTGATGACCTCAGATAAATTAAAGCCAGTGATACCAACACTTAAATGACGGGCTGTACATCACAGACAAACAAGGACTGACACATGACACACAGCGCTCATACCTGGCTAAGCAGAGCACAGCACACATCCAGAGGAGCTAATGATGGCTAATCCTGAGGCGTAAGACAAAAGCACCTTGTGTGTAGCTTCAGCTCTATTTTAAACTCTTATCTTACCACCAGTTTGATGTCCACAGAGCTCTGATAAGGTGTGTTTTCCCACGCAGAGGAAGCAGCTCCTTCCTCCTGAGTTTATCTGAGACAGTCGGCGTGTGGAAGCCTCCGCTCCTCCTGCCAGAAGATTAGTCAGGCTGATGGACGGTGGTGAGAATAGTGAAGGATTAGACAGAGGGGGACAGTGGGAGCCAGGCCAGACAAATGAGAATGACATCAGACTGAGTTTCACCAGGAGGGAGCAGCACCTAACCCAGCCTTCCTTAATCCTGTTAGGGTTCTACCAGCCAGGCAGCCAGGCAGCCAGGCAGCCAGGCAGCCAGGCAGCCAGGCAGCCAGGCAGCCAGGCAGCCAGGCAGCCAGGCAGGCAGCCAGGCAGGCAGCCAGGCAGCCAGGCAGCCAGGCAGCACCAGTCTGTGAGTGGGCCCAGCCCCTGCTTAAGTCTAAGACAGGAGAGAAAGAATCAGACTGAGTTTGATCTGTTTTGAATCAGATACTCTGGATTAAGACATTTCATTGGAGAAAGTTTTTATCAGTCCAAAATCACAAAGAATTCATAACACTCGAAACTTCTAAGTCTGCTGAATTAGTGGAAGTAAAGTCAGACCACCCATGACATGTAGACAGACGTGTTAGGTATTGGCAGTCGCAGCAATGTGAATGAATTCAACAGTATGAGAAAAGACCACAGTAGACTGTCTGGTAGTAAAGTCTTCATGTGCTCTGTTGACGTTCAGACCGGAGCTCAGAGAAACACCTGAAACCGTGCCATGCCTTTCCGTTGCTAGGCGCTACCCAAGTAGCTGCCTGCTGCAGCAGCTCTCTCGTCTTTGTCTGTTTCTTGAAATTTTTTTCGTCTCTTTTTCGTAATCTTTGTATTTGGAGTGGATCATCACTTTGTGTGGTTCATTGTTGGTCACGGACACCAAACTTTTTGTGGCTTCGGCGATATTTTTTACTACTTTTCTCCTGTGTTTGTCTGGAGATCCTACATGTAACCATGGCTGCATTGTTTACATGCGAACTCAGCTGTTAGCAGCCTGTAGCATGTCAATGCTAACTAGTGTAGGGCTTGATGATTTCCCTCGAGCTGAGGAGGAGGAGCTGAGGACGACGTGCCAGTTCTCGGGTGTGAGCTGGGAGATGACAACGTGGACCTGTCCTTCCATCCATCGTTGTTGGGAACGTGGGATCCAGCTCCAGGGGATGGACATGCTAGCCGTGCTAACCCAGTGGCATCGTGCCGTTCACGGACGTGGCTGACGGAGCTGACATCGGACGCCAGCGACACATCGGAGGAGCTTCGCCTGCTGTGAGCAGACAGGATCCAGGAGACAGAGACTGAACAGACTGCTGGGGAGGCTCAGTCCTGGACCCTGTGGAGGTGGAGACTGGCTGGGCTGGAGAGTGGTGGACGGGTGGTGGACGGGAAGTCGTCATCTAATTTCTTATGGACCTTTTTGCACTTTCTATACTCTTTCTTACTTTTGTTTTCTTAAATGCTGCGGTGACTCCTGAATTTCCCCTCGGGGATAAATAAAGTATTTTCTATTCTATTCTATTCTATTCTATTCTATAATGCCCAGAGGTCACTTAAGTCTGGAAATCTTGGAGTACCTTATTCTTGCAAGTTGTGAAGTTTTCATGAAGTTGTATGAATGTTTTTATGTTTTAACCCTCACTAGTCTCCAGAATTATTTGTTGGTATTATAAGTTAACAATATTTTATTGTTATATGAAATCCTGGTGAATGTGTCTAAGCTGCACCCAACCGCCACCTCTAGCTCGAGCCGCTGAGAGGATGCTGTTAGGTCCTGCTGATTTAGGGGAGCTGTCCCCTCTGTAGATCAGGAGTTTGGTCCAAGTTCCTGCAGTCAAATGCCAAACTGGCAGGGGAAAAATCACTGAACCCCAGATTACTTTTTCTGTTGTTACCCCTGGTTAAATTCCATTGTGTTGTGACAACGCCTCCAATATGGCCGAATTCTGAGTTGATGATGTCACACAAGGCTCCTGTTTCCCTCTGACCTCTGTCACTAGAAGTCATAATGAGAGCTGACTCCTTGGGTGCGTTTGAAAACTCCTTTTTGGTAAGGAACCTTCCTTACTGAAGGAATGACCTGGAAGTATTTTAGCATCGGCCATGATAAAGGCTGTTTGAATTCTTCAAATGTTAAGGAAAGGAAGGTCGTTGCTTCCTTCATTAGCTCCTTTAGCTTAGGAAACAATCATCTGAAGGAAACAAACAAGATGCTGTCTGAGGAGAAAAATTCATGAGGGGAACACACATCTCACCTCCAGAAAATCCACCTCCTCTGGAGTATTTCAGAAAGACCAAAGTCACAGAGATAACACACACATTTTTACTGTGTCAAAAAAAGGATGTCCTCACAACACAAACACTTACCGAAAGGAAAGGAGAAAGGGCACCCCATAATGCATTGCAGCAGCTGATGTATATAAATACGTCACCTGCCGAAGATGTACGGAAACATTGAGTTCTGTGTAGAACAGGTAGATAAGACATAACATTTTACTTTGTGTTTTTATGTTTTAGTTTTGAGGGACACTGAAGATATGTAGACAGTACAGAGTAAACATTTGGGAAGGCATAAAGAAAAATATATGCTTCAAAGATAACCTTCTGTTCATATCTTTAACATTTAATTTATTGGTGGACAGATAAATAATTGCAAATTATTATTTATAAAGCAGTTACTTTCAAGCATTTACTTTTCTCCATAATAACCCATAATGTTGATGGATATCAAACAACTGTGCTACTTGTTTCCTATATTAATACTATATACCAATTACCATATTTTCATCCGTCTTAATATATGAAGTTAATCATTCCAATAATAAGACAGAACAATGGGGTCTCCAGTAATGTTTATTATAAAACAATCAATAAAAGAAAGACATATTTGGTACTTTACAATTGTTCTCAATGATAATGTGTTAATAAAAAAAAGATAGACATGTATTAGCAGGCTTAAGGTTTTAATAGAATAGAATAGAATAGAATAGAATAGAAAATACTTTATTTATCCCCGAGGGGAAATTCAGGAGTCACCGCAGCATTTTAGAAAACAAAAGTAAGAAAGAGTATAGAAAGCACAAAAAAATTCATAAGAAATTAGATTACGACAGCCTGTCCATCATTCTCCAGCCCAGCCAGTCTCCACCTCCACAGGGTCCAGGACTGAGCCTCCCCAGCAGTCCGTTCAGTCTCTGTCTCCTGGATCCTGTCTGCTCACAGCAGGCGAAGCTCCTCCAATCTGGCGCTGGCATCCGATGTTAGCTCCGTCAGCCACGTCCGTGATCAGCACGATGCCGCTGGGTTAGCACGGCTAGCTCATCCATCCCCCGGAGCTAGATCCCACGTTCCCAACAACGATGGATGGAAGGACAGGTCCACGTCATCACCTCCCAGCTCACATCCAAGAACCAGCACGTCGTCCTCACCTCCTCAGCTCGAGGGAAATCATCAAGCCCTACACTAGTTAGCATTGACATGCTACAGGCTGCTAACAGCTAATTTCACATGTAAACAATGCAGCCATGGTTACATGTAGGATCTCCAGACAAACACAGGAGAAAAGTAGTAAAAAATATCGCCGAAGCCACAAAAAGTTTGGTGTCTGTGACCGACAATGAACCATACAAAGTGATGATCCACTCCAAATACAAAGATGACGAAAAAGAGACGAAAAAAATTACAAGAAACGGACAAAGACGAGAGAGCTGCTGTAACAGGCAGCTACTTGGGCAGCGCCAATATATATTATATGTAAACATTTTACATTATTTACCCTAACCTTACAGCTGTGAGCAGAAAATACAATGCATGGTCATAGAAAAAACACCTATTGTTGATGTTAGCAGGTCACAAAACATCGCAGTGAGGTAAAGCAGATCTGAAGGGCTGTTGTTGTAGTTCTCTTTTTCAGAACATTGTCGTTCGTCATGGCTTACAACGTCACAAGAAGCCGTCGTCGCATAAATATGACATCAAAGTGAAAGTGCAGTCCAATTCCTCTTTTACCGCAGTTCTCCTTTCCTTTCCTCTTACTCCCTCCTTTCCTTGACCCTGTGATGTTTTCCATCGGGGTTAAGGTAGAGTCGAAAGGAAAGGAGTTAGGAAGGAGTTTTCGAACGCACCCCTTGTCTTGTCTCCATGTTGGCTCTCTGCTAATACTGATGGTTCTGTACTGTAGCAGTTGGTAAATGAGAGGAGCAGTGTAAGAGGAGGGGAAAGCATAGCAGTTCTTGCAATTTCAAGACATTTTGGTGCAGTGTGTCTCTTTAAACAAAGATGTGAACAGTGGAAACATTGCATAACTACCACAGGTGTATACATGTTATACTGCTAGCTTGAATTAGGTTAGAAAGATTGATTGGCTGACACTGGCAAACCGCTCTGGCATCACTTACCTTCAGCTGTGGGATCAACTCTTTCTGTTTTTCTGATTCATAGTCCAGTCTTACTTTCCCCCTCCACTTTGTGAACTCAATTTGTGAGCATTTTAGTGCCCCCTATTGTCAGAGCAGTCTTTGATGACTTTGACCTTAATTTGTATAACTGGTGCTTCCAAGAAGCATGTGGTAAAGCCTGTATCAGCAGCATGCACGCTATCACCTGCTCTGCCTGTCATTTTTTTTTTTTTTTTTTTTTTTTTTTTTTTTTTTTTTTTATGCAGGTCATAACGAGGTGTCGGTAATAAACTGTGTGCGTTTTATGACCAGATAAAAGTCCTGACTGAAGCTTTCAGCTCTCATGAACTCCCCAGCCCAAAATAACGGGATGGACTTTATCTGCCTCTCTCTGTAATCCTATCTGCTATTTATTCCCAGGCTGCTCCTGACAAAGCCCAGAGAGTAAGCACATCACTGAGAACTCCTCCATCAGCTGTGGGGCTGGTTAACTCCTTTGTCAGAGGCAGGATGGCAGCACAGGAGTCCAGACAGTCTGCGTGAAAACACAGAGGGCTCTGCTGCTCCTGTCTATTGTAGGTAACCAGGTCCAACCTGAATCTAGGTCTGTCTGCTCTGATGTTGTGTCTGGGCTCTATTCAAGGTCTGTGTGATCCAAGGAACCATCTATCCACTCTTTCATTGGCTTTTGTTAGATGTGACAGGGGACCTCTCTAATCCCATCCAGGACTGAGGGGCCACTCTGCAGTCTCCTGGGCCCCTGCTCTGTCAGGTACCATAACACCAACAATAAATGCCGATCTGCTGCTTGGATTAGATTGATGGACACAAACACCAGCAGGCTGTGTAATTAGAAATACAACACAAAGTCAAATTCTAGATATCTGTGCAATGAGCTGTTGTATCATTCATCCTATAACAGCTCATTGCAGAGTTTCCTCACAGAATCAGCGGTAGAAGATCAATGAATGCAAAAAAAAATGTTGTGTTGGTGTCGATTCTATCTAATACAACAGGAATAATGTTGACTTCTTGTCCTATTTTATTAAGGCGAAATGAATATATAGGTGGATAAGTTGATGCCTGTTCAAAACACTTCAGACTTCAATAAAAATTGAAAATTTGTGTCAAGTTTCCCTCACTAATTTATTTTGGGACTCTTTATCCAATGCTCATATCTACAGAAATCTCTAAGTACAACTGAAAGTCTGTGTGAGTTCAGTTTTATTCTTGAGCTTTGCTCAAAGTCAGTCCACACCTGTGTTAGAGTAACTGATCAGATTAACCTGTGATACAACATGAAACATCCATCACATCCACATTTGAAGTCTAATGGCAGTTTTTTCACATTCAAACATACTACTGTATTCAAGGAAATTATATATATATATATATATATATATATATATATAATTTGCAAAAAGGACCCTAAATTGAATGATTGAAAGATTATAGGTTACAGGAGGGGGAATGAACATCATCCTATATAAGTGCAGGGGACAAGGAAAAACTCTGTGGTTTTATTCGTAGGTTGAAGAGTCAAAGATAGTGATACAGATAGCGATAGAGTGGTAGTAAAAGTGAGCTTGTTTGTGACAGAGTGAGTAGCCAAGGTTAGATGAGGAGTTTTACGTCTTTACGAATGGAATCTTTCTGAATAACTTTACCAAAAACAATAGTATAAATGGAAAGGAATATTCCAATCTCTGGTCTACATGCGCCGCTGTAATCAAACAGAATACTCAATGGGGCATGCGCAGAAAAACGTAAACATCACAAGATTTATCAAAGATAGAGGACAACAGTTTTTTCTTTTTTTTAATCACGGTATTATACCCCATATTGCGAGTGTTGGTCCAGTCTTGAAATTATGTTCAGTTCTTCAAAGTTTTGGATTAAAAGCAAACTTTCCTCCAGTGTGACCGCGTCCTGAAGGACCTGGCCCCAGGTCAGGAGCTGGATAGCCAGGTGCTAAATTTATTTCAGCTGTCTGATTCTTTGATTGATATCTAGTCACTTACAAATCACTCTTTCCCACGAGTAGTTGATGTATTTCTAAACACTGTGGGAAGGCGGGCTGGTCATGACCGCTGTCTGGCAAGCATCAGGCATGAGATGCTCAGGGGTAAGTTCATATGTTTGTATTTTGGTGTTGGGTTCTTCCTAAAAGTCATGAACTGGGGGGTATTGCACAAAACCAGGATAAGGGATTAAGCTGGCAAACATTGGTTATCCTGGATGAAGTAAGCCTCAAGTCAGTTGAACAAAAGCTGGCCAAGTTTATCCCAGACTAGTTACCATGGTGATTTCTTCTCTGCAGTTAGCCTGCTGCAGACCAGGCTAACTACCAGGATGAGATTAATCCTGTGCTGGCTCTGCTCTCTGTAATGTAAGAAATGAGCATGGTTTACAGCATTTCCATGCTTTTTCTACACATTACATCATTTAATCATCCTGCATCCAAATCTTACAACTGTAGTCATTGCATTTGCTGGTTGACTTTAGTATTATTTATTTGCACAGATTATATGAAGACAAAAATAACTTTTAACACAGACAGTTGAGAATCCTTTCTTTATTAATACAAGTCCTACAATAAAAGGTTTAAAATTATTATAAAGAAAATGGAAAAAACAGGCCTTACTGACATTGGTACTAAACCAAACTGATGTAAGGGCCTAAAAAAGAAATAAAAATTAAAAAACAACCCTTAACCTACAGAATGAGAAAGAGGAGAAACAAAGGAAAAATAAATATATCACACTACTGAAATGGACTACAATATAACAGACAGAACATAATTTTGTCTTTACTGTCTCCTTAAATTAGGGATATCGTCCTGTTTTAGGACTCCACCTTTCGGAGTGAAAGGGTCCCACATCATTCTGACTCCACTTTTTAACTTTAACAATCTTTCTATTCATTCATTCGGTCTCATTGTCCGTCCTACTGTTATATTGCAATACTAATAAAGACAGCTTGTCAAATTGCTGTCAGAGGTTTAATTAATACGTAGCCTATATCACTGTCTGCCACAGTCCCCCCTGGATCCCATCCATCACTGGCCTCCCTTTCTTTTAGTTGAGTGCCAGCTCCTCTGCTGGGGTCAGGTTCTGGCTTGTTGGGCCACCCCCTCTGCTGGTGTGACAAGTCTTTTTTTTCAGGGCTAAAATTGTACAGAAATTCATTCTCAGCAGACAACAAATGTATCACTTCATTTGATAATTGCTCTTTGGGCTATGCATAAGTAACTTACCAGACTGCAGAATAATTTTATATTTGGTTTTCACCTGCTGCCAGGTTCTTTTCTGGCCAGACAGGTTTGTTCTTCATGACAGATGAGGGATAAACAGAACACAACATTAGATAAATTGATCCAATAGATAACACGGACACAGAGTGACCATTTTCTTTGAACTTAATTATACTTCAAATAACCTGAGTAACATGCACTTCTATGGGCCACATTAAAGAAAAATATAAGTATTGATTAGAGGACTTGAAAAGTCATCAGCTCCGCATCCTTAAACTGTAATTATGACAGTGTGTGGAGTACAGTTTCTTAATTGTATGTTCGCGCTACTTACACATTAAGCTGGTCCGTTATTAACTGCCAGGCTTTTTACCTTTTTTTTTTTTTACCACACTCGTGTTGCCTTTCTTGTGGATTATATGTTTTACTTCTTCATATAGTTGAAGAAGTATTGCCTGTTTGTCCCGTGTGAAGAAAGATGCACGTCCTTGCTCCATTTTCAATCTGTTATTCTGTGATCGATCACGTAGTCTTCTTAAGAAGGCCGTAAACGCGCAATTATCCAAATGATCCACACCTGGCTTGACTAAGCCACGTCTTTTCATCCTGGCTCGGCAAACGTGCAACCAATTATTCCAAGAAAAAGCGCCGACTAGGCTTATTCAAGCCGCGCCTGCTCATTTATCTTGGATGTATTTATCCTACTTTTGTGCAATATCCCTCTGGTCCTGGGGGGTATTGCACAAAACCAGGATAAGGGATTAAGCTGGCAAACATTGGTTATCCTGGATGAAGTAAGCCTCAAGTTGGTTGAACAAAAGCTGGTCAAGTTTATCCCAGACTAGTTACCATGGTGATTTATTCTCTGCAGCTAGCCTGCTCCAGACCAGGCTAACTACCAGGATAAGATTAATTCTGCGCTGGCTCTGCTCTATGTAATGTAAGAAATGAGCATGGTTTACAGCATTTCCATGCTTTTCTCTACACAGTACATCATTTAATCATCCTGCATCCGAATCTTACAACTGTAGTCATTGCATTTGCTGGTTGACTTTAGTATTTTTTATTTGCACAGATTACACAAAGACAAAAATAACTTTTAACACAGACAGTTGAGAATCCTTTCTTTATTAATACAAGTCCTACAATAAAAGGTTTAAAATTATTATAAAGAAAATGGAAAAAACAGGCCTTACTGACATTGGTACTAAACCAAACTGATGTAAAAAAAATAAATCAATAGATTAAAAAAAGAAAGAAAGAAAAAAAACAACAACCCTAAACTTACAGAATGAGTAGGAGAAACAAAGGAAAATAAATATATCACACCACTGAAATGGACTACAATATAACAGACAGAATATAATTTTGTCTTAACTGTTTTGCGAAAATAGGAAAATTGTCCTGTTTTAGGACTCCACCTCTAGGAGTGAAAGGGTCCCACATCATTCTGGCTTCACTTTTTAACTTAAACAATCTTTCTATTCATTCATTCGGTCTCATTGTCAGCCCTACTGTTATATTGCCATACTAATAAAGACAGCTTGTCAAATTGCTGTCAGAGGTTTAATTAATATGTATATTGTCACAGTCCCCCCTGAATCCCCTCCATCACTGGCCTCCTTTTATTTAAGTGGAGTCCCAGCTCCTCTGATGGGGTCAGGTCCTGGCTTGGTGGGCCACCCCCTGCGCTGGTTTGATGTGTCTTTTTTTCATGGCTAAAATTGTACAGAAATTCATTCTCAGCATACAACAAATGTATCACTTCATTTGATTCATTGCTCTTTGGGCTACGCATAAGTAACTTACCAGACTGCAGAATAATTTTATATTTGGTTTTCACCTGCTGCCAGGTTCTTTTCTGGCCAGACAGGTTTGTTCTTCATGACAGATGAGGGATAAACAGAACACAACATAAGAACATTGGATTCAATAGATAACACGAACACAGAGTGACCATTTTCTTTGAACTTAATTATACTTCAAATAACCTGAGTAACATGCACTTCTATGGGCCACATTAAAGAAAAACATAAGTAGTGATTCACAGACTTGAAAAGTCATCAGCTCCACATCTTTATACTGTAATTATGACAGTGTGTGGAGTGCTGTTTCTTAATTGTACATGTTCGCGTTACTTACGCATTAAGCCGGTCTGTTATTAACTGCAGGGCTTTCTCCCTCTCTTTTTTTTTTTTTTTTACCACACTCGTGTTGCCTCTCTTGTGGATTATATGTTTTACTTCTTCATATAGTTGAAGAAATATTGCCTGTTCGTCCTGCGTGAAGGAAGATGCACGTCTTTGTTCTATTTTCAATCTGTGATTCTGTGATCGATCTCGTGGTCTTCTTAAGAAGGCCTTGAACGCGCACTTATCCAAATGATCTACACCTGCCTTGACTAAGCCGCGTCGTTTCATCCTGGCTCGGCAAACGTGCAGCCAACTAATCCAAGAAAGCGCCGACTAGGCTTATTCAAGCCGTGCCTGGGGGGTATTCCACGAAGCTGGCTAAAATAGGCTGGGCTATCCCCCGTAAGCGTGGCTTGAATAAACTGCCACTTTAATCTGAGCTGCAAGTCGTTCCACTAACGAGGCTCAGCTGATTTTCAGAGACGCTTATTCAAGCCAGGCTGATCCAAGCTGCGGCTAAGCGCGCGTCCGCGGTAGATAAAAAGCCCTGACGTGTCGATTGTCGAAATGGCCAAATCATGTCAAAACTGAGAGCAGAGACGCTTCCCTCAGCGGAGAAAAAACTCCTCATGGAGTCGTATGATGACTACAAAGTGAAAATCACATAAAAGGGTGATACGGTGGCAATAATTAAAGCCAGAGACGCTGCTGGTTCAAGATTATCATGCTTATGTGTCAAATCAACACTGACTGTTTCTGCTGAGTTTGATGACCCTTTTTCTTCTCACTCTGCAGCTCCTCACACTGCTGTGGCCCAGAGGAGATTGACCTTGATTAAATTAAAGCTTTTCATATATATAGGCCTATATACTTCATGGGGTGATGTTTCATCAAACACTGACTAAAACAGCAGAAAAAGACATGTACATTATCATCATGATCAGAACGGACTGCTGGTAAAGGAAGGTATTTCTATGGAAAATTGTGGCTGTTGTCACCTTTTATATCATAAGACAATTTGTGCCTTTATTCTGTTATATGTTGACTGTACTTTGAGGGTGACAGAAGAAAGAAAATCAGTTATTTTCAAATAGTTACCACAAGTGGGATTGAACCCACGCCGCAAATAAAACATGGATCCCCGTGCGTCTGTGCCCTACTCTCTAACCTCTCAACCACAAACTTTCCTACCTTATGGACAGACAGTCTAGTATCTGACATGTCTTGACTCATGGTTATTCCAGTCTAGTAAAACTGGGGCGGTTCACCTGTCAAAGGATCACGCAGGTGTCCTAAAGCGAGCTCAGGGAGGGCGGAAACCTCCCGTGGAGCTGAAAGACAAAAGCTCGCTTGATCTTGATTTTCAGTATGAATATGGACCGTGAAAGCGGAGCCTCACGATCCTCCTGACTTTTTGGGTTTTAAGCAGGTGTCAGAAAAGTTACCAAAAGATCTCAGTTTATGTTTCTGAACAACAACATCAAATATTACAGGTATAGATTAATTTAATGTGACACCTGCAGTTCACAAGGCGTCTTTTAGAAGCCGGTCTGACCTTCTCTGAGATGCAGCTAAGGTAAGCCTGACGTTTAGCCTGACCGGGACCAGGCTAGTCGCACTGGCTAATTTACCATGGTTACCAAGCCACGCTAGCCTTAAGCCTCGTTTGTGGAACCCAACTCTCGCTAAAGTTAGCCAGGCTAACCCAAATAAGCCAGGCTTTGAGCTAAGCCAGCTTCGTGGAATACCCCCCTGCTCATTTATCCTGGATGTATTTATCCTACTTTTGTGCAATGCCCCTCTGAGTAGCTGGAGCTGACTCATACTTGTTGCTGTCTGTTAAGGTACCCCAATCATGTTTTGTGTTGATTTTAAAATGTTGTAGTGAGCAGCGTTTTTACCTTTTTTACTGGATATCTTTATAGGCTGACTGCCACTGCTGCTTTGTTTAGGTTTTGCTTTGTTTAGGTTTTGCTTTGTTTGGGCTTTGTTTTTCTTAGTTTGTTTGAGTGTTACTTTCTAAGCTTTAGTTGTAGTTAGGTTTTGGTTTGCTCTATTGCTCGCTTTGGTTTTTAAAGTTATCAGTTGGTGTGATTATTTTCTTTTTCTTTTTTTCTAAACCATCAGTTGCTGCTAAGAAGATGGTCGCCATAAGATGGAAACCTCCACACTTGCTGTCTCACCGTTAGTGGGTACTAACTTTGATCGACGTGGCCTACTTAGAATTATCCACAGCGCGGATGCATAATGCAAAGGAAGAAACTATAGAGCTCTTGAACCTAAGTGGGACTGATCTGAAAGCCCTTTTGGTATGAGGTGTGCGTGCATGGGTTTGTTGTATTCATGTGTTCTGTTGTATGATTGTATGTTATATCATTTTGTCATGTGCAGATGCAAATTCTTGTCTGTAATGTCCTGGACCTTGTTTGTTTGTTTTAGTTTGTAATTAATTGTTCTGTGTTTTTCTATATTGCAAAGACAATAAATATTTGATCACAAAAAAAGTCTTTGAAATGCCATGATTGTTTTTATTGAAATGAGACTTGGAAAACATTTGAAAAGAAAAACACACATGGAAATGCAATGTAGGCCAAATATGTACATGTTACAAAAGCTCTGACCTACCTCAGGATAGGTGAGTTCTCTTCTTTTACATGTCAGGTTGTACACATTTACAATTTATCAAAGTGATGTGAAACCTCTTGACATGAACAAGCAAAAGACAATACTGCTTTGGCTGAGGCTTTGAAATTAGGCTTGCCAAGAATTAAGAGTTGTCTCTCTATGTGTCCCCCATTGACACACAAACAGGCTGCAGTATACCCTAAAGTTAAATAGAACACACCAACATACGGGAGGTCATTCAAACAACTTTACTGTAATGCAAGACATTATGTACAGTTTCTAGACAGATTTAGTGCCCAAATGAAGATGTGCTATTCACAATCTGGGAGATTCAATCTCTCCCATCATCCTGGTGCATCGGAGTGTATAGCTGCAATGTCATCTATGATATGAGTTCACTCAGACCCCTCACAGTGTAAACATATAGATCACATCCAATCAATGTATTTAAGCACATCAGAAAAGAGATTTTTACTTCTTAAGAAGTAACAGTTGAAGAATCTTCAGTGAGCCGCAACTGAAGCTTATGTAGGACTTCAGACAAAACTAAAAGAAATAATGGCTGAATCTTGCTGAATCTTGTTTGCCCAAACAAGACTCAGCTGGCATGATTTGACATGGTTGTTTTCAGCTGGTGTGAGACCACTGACAGGATCACATTGTTACCACAAATTTCAATATAATTGCGGGGGAGGAGAAGGGGGGTGGGTTAAGTGCTTATAGCAACCTCCTCGTCTCCTCTCTTCATTTCCTTACGTCTCTGGCATGCATCTCTGGTGGGCGGGAGTAAGACACAAGTGGAGGAGGCGAGTGGAGGAGGCAAGGATGGAACTTTGGAGCTTTGAGAAGCATCCTCTGTCAGCTGTCCTACTGATCACTTCTCCTCTCAACTCCCTGGTCAGCTGCAGGTGTGTGGCTTTACACACCTGTTGTCAATCATGGCTGTGAGCCACTTTGCAGGAGAACCCCTTCCACCACCTGACAGCTCAGCCTCTTACAACTGTTTGCTACATTTTTTTTTTTCCAATTCCTCTTGTCTGCCGAGTTTGGCCACAATTTCACACCAGGAATTGTTCACCACACGATTATCCCAGAGGTCTCTGTGTGATGAATCATATAAATGCCAGTGTTTTTGATTCTTTGGACACTGGGAGCTCGGGTTTCTCTGTGCATCTCTGCTCAGAAGTTGGAACATTTTAGAGGCACATTACGCTGAAATTTTCCACTTGAAAAGGACTGCGTGAGGGTGCTCAAATGACATCATTCATCCACAAAAAACAACCACACAGACCCTGCAGACACATCAAGCATATCTACGCTGGGTACAGTCAGCTCCTGAACAGTCACAGGCACAACTGACAGTGGTACAGTAGCCTCAACAACATTCCTCAGGGACTGTGTGTTTGTTTTGATTATTGGATTGTCCAACTGCAACAGTTCAGTGCCATATGTTGTGTTTTCTTTCTTCAGTTAGTTAAGTTATTTCTGATCTTGATAAGGCTTTAGTTTCCAGTATTAGACCATCCTGTTTCCTCCTCCATGTTTCCTTTTGATGTCTCACTCTGAGGATCCATCCTGTCCTCAGCCTACTCCACGTACGGCGTACATAGAGCCTGATGATGAAGCAAAGACTTCAAACTCTGATCCATCATTCCATATGTGGCAGGGCTAAGGTGTACAGGAGAACTCGGCAACGCCACCTGGGGGAAGTTTGCCCCCAGGACTGTAGACTGGTTGTGTTAAAGGAATACTACACCCAAAGAATGATATGCCTTCATTTTCTACTCACCCTCATGCTGAGCAACACCCTGGAGTACTTTTTTGATATCTCAAATGCAGCCGGAGATCCGGGGGGATTTTCACTGTCAACAAACTTCCAGCTAACAGGGGCCGATGGAGCCCGAGAGAAAAAGGGCCATAAAAGTCCACAAAAACGTGCCTATTTTCCTTCATACTGCTCGTCCGCTGTAATCCAAGTGTCCTGAACGGGTAACGTCCATAAATAATTCGAAATGAGGCCATTTAGTACATTTTTAGAGCCTAAACAGTGCTATATCGTTCTTCCGCAGTGCACGTCTATGCGCGCTCCCTGAACTGTAGAAGCCGCGGCAGACCAAGCCAGGCGCATGCGCGCTTTCGGGGACTACTGTGCGAAATTGCAAGCGTAGAAGAAGAAAGTCCGCTGTTTACACTCTGCTGTGAGCCTGAAGAGGGCGAGGTTAGCGTTTCCCAAGTAAGAAAAACTTGATTAGTTATTTGTCAAATTAAAAAAATGGTTTGAGTGTGTGCCTATCCTGGGTGCTTCAATCAAATGAAGCGCAGGTGCCTGAGGAGATCCCGTTCCATGACTTTCCACAAGTTACCTGTCCAGGCTCCTGAAAGGCTAAAACTGTGGCTAATAGCTCTTGGCAAGGATGTCGGGACCGCGAACGTAGAATCGCTCAGGGTCTGTAGTCAACACTTTTCGAAGGATGATTTTCGAATGTGTAAAGGAAGACCTTTATTAAAGATAACAGCTGTGCCGACCGTGTTACAGGTAAGAACAGAGGCATGTACTTTGTCGATCATTTATTCAGCTTACATGTTTTATATTAACTAACTTTTTTTGGAAACGTGATCATGTTAAAAGATGTTTAATGTCAAAAATACCTTGATTCTGACAGTAGTCCATGAATTTTTACATAATGTTGGCCTGTTAAACCAGTCATTTCACTTTAATTTTGTTGTCATTCAATATCTTCAAAACTGTACCACAATCTAACTACTTACTAACACCTGCTCCACAGTTCATAGTGACATCATTTTAATTTCATTCGACATTAATAAATGTATCAATTAACAAATTAATTCTCAGGAATTTAGTGAGACAGGGTGAGTGAGCTGTACTGCAGCTGCTCATGTCAGTGATTGTCAGCAAGTTGTTAGAGTTGAAATAAAAAAACCATCCAGATGATAATAACACCACTACTTTGCGCACACAGGGGCATACTAATGAGATTCATGATAAAGTTTTTGTGAAATGAACGACTTTCAGTGCCGCATAATACCTTTTTTAGACGCTGCAGCTTTGATTTGCTCATATATTTTGCTCATATAGCATAATTAGTGTTTGAAATAATTCTTGGACAATTCTTGTTTTAGGATATTTCACACCATCCTGTAGCTGCATTGACTGACACAGACAACACAGGGTCTTCATTCGATGATGTGCCACACTCCACACCAGTGAAACCAAAGAAACCCAGTGATCAACCTGAGCACTCTCATGCAAGACTGAAGCTGATCCTTACAAGTCCGGAAACAAGCAAAGAATGCACACGTCCGTCCACATCTGGCAGTTTATCATGCCTTCCCCCTGACATGGTCATCTCAAACTGTAAGTACGCATTCACTGGCTGCTATGGCCAAAGTAATCGTTAAAGCATTTGCTTGTGAGTGACTGAAAGCGACTAAATATGATTCCTCAAAAAGTCTAATAGTTACTTTGTTGATTGTAGGATGTGCAAGCACAGATGACAGAGGAATGTTTGGAAGGTTTGGATGTTAGCATGGCCTCAATTGTTGTCCCTCTGGAACCCAAAGACACCAGTTTTAAAATGCCAAGCTCAACATCAACCTCAACTCCAACCTCTGAGGAAAATGAAGACGTGGGAACCTGGGATGAGAGGAAATGGCTGGTCAGTGAGTCAAAGTTGTTTCAGCTCTTTAAGACGTGCCATCAGTGTGGATCAGAAATTGACAAAACAAATGTTCACAAATCTGGGAGCCTGATCAAAATTTTTGGGAGTGCATTAATCAGCATCAGGGAGAGTGGACTTCCTGTCCAGATATTAGAGGGATGCCACAGAACAATCTTCTTATAGCAGCATCAGTTCTCTTCACTGGCGCCACATAAACGACAATTTATGATTGGGCCGGACTACTCAATCTCCAAATTCCAAATCAAACAACATATTACAACATACAGTCAACATATCTAATCCCAGTCATCGACATTGTATACAATCAGCAGCACAAAGCCCTCGTGGAACAGCTACTGCATAAGCAGTATGTTTTGAAAAAGGGAGTGCATGTATCTGGAGATGGCTGATCAGACAGGTTAGTATATTAGTTTTTAAGATGAACAAATATTGAACTCTTGAATATTGGATTTGATATGTACTTTATCCATTGCTCTTTACAGTCCAGGCTTCTCTGCAAAGTACAATACCTACAGCTTCATGGAGGACACAACAAAGGAAATCATCCTTTTTCAGTTAGTGCAGGCAAGTGAAATAGTAAATTCATGTTTCATTTTAACATAAAATGAGCACAATGTATTATCTGTGTAGGTGTTGACATGTCATGCACTGTCCAGTGAAGATGTATGAAACTTATTTTACACATTTATTTTCTGTTTTGTGATATAGGTGACTGAGGCATCCAGCTCTGCTGCCATGGAGCCAGTGGGGTTCAGGAGAGGACTGAACTATCTGCTGGAGCAAGGTCTTGAGGTGGAGGTGGTAACCACTGATTGGTCACCTTCCATTCAAAAAATTATGCGTGAGGAATATCCAGAGATCCACCATGAGTTTGACATCTGGCATGCTGTCAAGGGTAAGTAGACAGACTGTAACTACTACTAATGGCAAAACATCTTCTACTCACACGTGTAGTCCAGTTGCTGTATTTTTTGCTTGCTTGTAACTCATTGCCTTTTTATGTTTTTGTTAGGGCTTATGAAGAAATTGCTCTCTGCGTCAAAGAAAAAAGACAACCGAGACCTGCAGCCATGGATAAAATCCATCTGCAATCATTTGTGGTACGCCTGTTCAACCTGTGGAGGTGACCCAGATGTGAGTAACAGCACATTCTTTACATTTTGGCAACATATAGAAATGATAATCATAATTGATAGTCTTGGATATAGTCCTCTTGCTGTATATGACTGAGAATTAATATTTTTTCATCATTCTCAGGATTTGATAAGGAAGTGGAAAGCACTGCTTCATCACATCTGTGGTGTGCACCGCTGGGAGGAAGATGGACAGGAGATTCAATGCGTGCATCCTGACCTTACATCAGAGCAGCAGAGGCAAAAGAAATGGCTAAGGAGAGACTCTGAAGCTTTCAAAGCCCTGACAGCTATTGCCCTGGACAAAGGACTCATGAAAGACCTCAAGCAGATGGCCCTCTTCAAACATACCTGTAAATATAACAAGAGAAGTAGAATATTTATGAGAAATTTCTATAAAGTTTTAGTGAACTTGTCATTATTATGTTTTCTCAGGAGAGCTTGAAGTGTTC
Organism: Halichoeres trimaculatus; assembly: GCF_033239565.1. Classification (NCBI taxonomy): domain Eukaryota; kingdom Metazoa; phylum Chordata; class Actinopteri; order Labriformes; family Labridae; genus Halichoeres; species Halichoeres trimaculatus. Next base: position 41,957,679 of record NW_027437181.1, on the reverse strand, counting down.
CATGCCTCAATGCTGAAATACGCAGAGAAGAGACTACACTTCCACTACTCAACAATGAAAGCACGCACCCAGCTTGCCGTTATGGACCACAATGAAAATGTTCATTGTGGACAGGCCTCCACCAGCACAGGTAATGTTTTTTTTTTGTTGTTTGTTTGTTTTTAGAATGTTTCATATATGTCTTATCATTTTTCTTTTGTTTTTTAGGACAATCAAGATTCAATGTGGTTTACCCAAAACAAACAAAAGACTGGGTTGCCAAAAAGAACTACGTTCCAACAACACAAACATTCCGGCAAAATCTGGTGGTGCAGGTTGTGCAGAGACGCCTGGACCACAACATCAAGATGAAAGACCCCCAATCACATTTTTCTATCCCTCCAATACCAAAAAACATTGCTCAGAAAACAAAACCTGTCAAAGAGGAAGCCATACAAAAACACGCTTCCCGCTACAGCAGTTAGTCTGGGTGGTACATTATTGTGGTGGTGCATTACTATTTTTGTCTTTGTATATTTGTATTTTATATTTGTATATACTGAGTCTGATCAGGAGTGCACTTCATTTGTTTATAAAATGATGTACATAAATAAAACAGCATTTCTCTGTGGGTGGCTTGTCTGCATTCCACACCTGGGTCTAGAATAAATCTTTTGTCAAAGGAACAGAGTTACATCTTGCCAACCTTTCAAAGTCATCATGCAAGACCTGTTATATTTATCTATCTATTTAAATTAGATCTATCTATTTTTAATTTTATTTATTAATTTATTGACAACACAAGACAATAGTCCAAAAGGTATAATAACCGCCTGTATATGTTCTGATATTTTATTATCTATTGTGAGGCATTGTAGTTTTTTTTAGATTTAGGAAAAAACATGACATTTGATGAAGTAATGAAATAATATAAATAATTAGTCTGGAAGAGTGTCTTTAGATTTGTTTATTGTCTTTACATCTGTTTTAACAGCATCTTCTGCTTCCTTGAATCCAGTATACACTCCATCTGGTGAAGGGTAGCTGGAACGGATGCTTGTGACAACACAGGCAGATAAAACTCTTCTGCTGTCCTTTCCAAGTCTCTCGCCTTTCAGGACCCACTCGAGTACCACCCGGTAAGCCACCAACCTGTATTGACTGTTGGGGGGCAAATAAATAAATAAATAAATAAATAGCATCTCTGCCAGTACACAACCTAGGTGAGATGCTTAGAAAATCAACACAGAGCTGGCCAAATCACAAAAAAACTATACAGTGTACAGTACAGTAAAATAGATCATGTATTACGCATAGTCCTGTTAGTACAAAATAAGTATAGTAAATAAAAACAGTACAAAACTTACTCTGCAGAGAGCGTGCCGTTTGGGCCTGCGGGTCTTGGCCTTTTTATCCAATTGATTTTAGGCGCATGGAAAAACATCTCCAGAACGCCACGGGTCAGTAATGGTGGGTAATCTGTGTTTAGGGTGACACAAACTTTTTGAGCAGTGCTCTCTGTCTCATCAGTGGAGATATTGAGATCCTCCAGCAGTGGCATCAACAAGTCCCAATCCACACAGCAAATGCTCTCCTCTTCGGTCGGCATAGCTTGACATTTTTCACATTTGCACCACCATGTTTCATCCGCACGAAATCTGTAGTCCGCCGGTGTTTGAGGCTCTGCTCACTGCGGTCAAGCCAGCCCTCACTTCGAAAAAGATGGTCAAGCCAGCCCTCACTTGGTTCTTTAATGCGCTTATATCCTGGGCATTACGGTAAAATGGTAGATCTGGAGGATCTTCTAAATAAAACCCACGCCCGAGATGAGCAATCAACTTGTCGGTGAGCCACGCAATATTGAATGATTTATGACGATGTATCATTTGAAAATAAAAGCTTTTCAAAAAAAACCTGGAACAGTGCAAATCTGCCCTTATTTTCAACAAGAATTTGAAAAATCAACCACAAATCAGTTAACCACTTCACTTCAAGATGACTGTACACTTTCTCTGGATAAAAGCGAGTGGACATGAGTCAAATTTGATGTATTTGATGATCTCTTTCTGATGTATCATTTCAAATAAGAGCCCCTTTAAGTCTAGAAATGGAGCTCACAACTATTGAGAAAAGCATTAAAAAAGGTCAAAACAAATAATCAATCAAAAATTCCACTTCAGGATGATAACAAACCTTATGAGTAAGATACCCAGAGAAAATGGTCCAATTCTGATGTATCACTTCAAAATAAGAGCCCCTTTAAGTCTAGAAATTGATCTAACAACTATTCAGGATAGCAAAATAAGGTCAAAACAAATAATCAGTCAATCTTTCCGCTTCAGGGTGATAACAGACCTAATAAAGAACACACCCAGAGAAAATGATCTAATTTGGATTCATCATTTCAAAATAAGAGCCTTTTCTAGTTTAAAAATTGAGCTAAAATCCTAGCTATTCAGACTAGCACAAAAAGGTCAAAACAAATAATCAATCAACCATTCCACTTTAGGATGATAACAGACCTTATGAGGAAGACACCCAGAAAAAAATGGTCCAATTCTGATGTATCATTTCAAAATAAAAGCCTCTTTAAGTCTTGACACTGAGCTAACAGCTATTCAGAATAGCATAAAAAGGTCAAAACAAATAATCTATCAATCATTCCACCTCAGGATGATAACAGACCGTATGAGGAAGACACCCAAAAAAATTGATCCAATTCTGATGTATCATTTCAAAATAAGACCCATTTTAAATATAGAAATTGAGCTAAAAGCTATTCAGACTAGCACGAAAAGGTCAAAACAAATAATCGATCAATCATTCCACTTTAGGATGATAGCAGACCTTATGAGAAAGACACTCTGTGAAGAATGGCCAATTCTGATGTATCATTTCAAAATAAAAGCCCCTTTAAGTCTTGACACTTAGCTAACAGCTATTCAGAATAGCATAAAAAAGGTCAAAACAAATAATCTATCAATCATTCCACTTTAGGATGATAACAGACCTTGTGAGGAAGACACCCAGAAAAAATGATCCAATTCTGATGTATCATTTCAAAATAAGAGCCATTCTAAATATAGAAATTGAGCTAAAAGCTATTCAGACTAGCACAAAAAGGTCAAAACAAATAATCAATCAATCATTCCACTTTAGGATGATAGCAGACCTTATGAGAAAGACACTCTGTGAAGAATGGCCAATTCTGATGCATCATTTCAAAATAAGAGCCCCTTTAAGTCTTGACACTTAGCTAACAGCTATTCAGGATAGCATAAAAAGGTCAAAACAAATTATCAATCAATAATTTCACTTCAGGATGATAACACACCATATGAGGAAGACACCCAGAAAAAATGATCTAATTCTGATGTATCATTTCAAAATAGGAGCCCCTTTTAGTCTTCAACTGGGCTAACAACTATTCAGACTAGCACAAAAAGGTCAAAACAAATAATCAATCAACCATTCCACTTTAGGATGATAGCAGACCTTAACAGGGAAGACACCCAGAGAAAATGAACCAATTCTGATGTATCATTTCAAAATTAAAGCCTCTTTAAGTCTTGACACTGAGCTAACAGCTATTCAGGATAGCGAAAAAAAGGTCAAAACAAATTAACAATCAATAATTCCACTTCAGGATGATAGCAGACCTTGTGAGAAAGACTCCCAGAAAAAAATGATCCAATTCTGATGTATCATTTTAAAATAAGAGCCCCTTTAAGTCTTCAACTGGGCTAACAGCTATTCAGGATAGCATAAAAAAAGGTCAAAACAAATAATCAATCAATCATTGCATGCCAGGATGATAGCAGACCTTATGAGCAAGACACCCAGAGAAAATGATCCAATTCTGATGTATCATTTCAAAATAAGAGCCGCTTTAAGTCTAGAAATGGAGCTAACAGCTATTCAGGATAGCATAAAAAAGGTCAAAACAAATAAACGATCAATAATTCCACTAAGGGATAATAGCAAACCTTTTGAGGAAGACACTCTGTGAAAATGATCTCTTTCTGATGTATCATTTCAAATAAGAGCCCCTTTAAGTCTAGAAATGGAGCTCACAACTATTGAGAAAAGCATTAAAAAAGGTCAAAACAAATAATCAATCAAAAATTCCACTTCAGGATGATAACAAACCTTATGAGTAAGATACCCAGAGAAAATGGTCCAATTCTGATGTTTCATTTCAAAATAAGAGCCCCTTTAAGTCTAAAAATTGAGCTAACAACTATTCGGAATAGCATAAAAAGGTCAAAACAAATAATCAATCAACCATTCCACTTCAGGATGATAGCAGACCTTATGAGAAAGAAACCCAGAGAAAAATGATCCAATTCTGATGTATTATTTCAAAATAAGAACCGTTTAAAATATAGAAATTGAGCTAAAAGCTTTTTGGAATAGCATAAAAAGGTCAAAACAAATAATCAATCAACCATTCCACTTTAGGATGATAACAGACCTTATGAGGAAGACACCCAGAAAAAAATGATCCAATTCTGATGTTTCATTTCAAAATAAAAGCCTCTTTAAGTCTTGACACTGAGCTAACAGCTATTCAGAATAGCATAAAAAGGTCAAAACAAATAATCTATCAATCATTCCGCTTTTGTGCTAGTCTGAAAAGCTAATATTTTAGCTCAATTTCTAAATTAGAAAGGGCTCTTATTTTAAATTTGTTTTGACCTTTTTATGCTATCCAAAATAGCTGTTAGCCAAGTTGAAGACTTAAAGGGGCTCTTATTTTGAAATGATACATTAGAATTGGATCATTTTCTCTGGCTGTGTTCCTCATAAGGTCTGCTATCATCTTGAAGTGGAATTATTGATTGATTATTTGTTTTGACCTTCTTGTCCAAGTCTGAATAGCTGTTAGCTCAGTGTCAAGACTCAAAGAGGCTTTTAGTTTGAAATGATGCATCAGAATTAGATCATTTTTTCTGGGTGTCTTCCTCATAAGGTCTGTTATCATCCTAAAGTGGAATGATTGATTGATTATTTGTTTTGACCTTTTTATGCTATTTCAAATAACTTTTAGCTCAATTTCTATATTTAAAACGGCTTTTATTTTGAAATGAAACATCAGAATTGGATCATTTTCTCTGGGTGTCTTGCTGTTAAGGTCTGCTATCATCCTGGCATGCAATGATCGATTGATTATTTGTTTTGACCTTTTTTTATGCTATCCTGAATAGCTGTTAGCCGAGTTGAAGACTTAAAGGGGCTCTTAAATTGAAATGATACATCAGAATTAGATCATTTTTTCTGGGTGTAAGGTCTGTTATCATCCTGAGGTGGAATGATTGATTGATTATTTGTTTTGACCTTTTTATGCTATCCTGAATAGCTTAGCTGTTAGATCAATTTCTAGACTTAAACGGGCTCTTATTTTGAAGTGATACATCAGAATTGGCCATTCTACACAGAGGGTCTTCCTCAAATGTTTGCTATCACCCTGAAGTAGAATGGTTGATTGATCGTTTGTTTTGACCTTTTTATGCTATTCTGAATAGCTGTTAGCGCAATTTTTAGACTTAAAGGGGCTCTTACTTTGAAGTGATACATCAGAATTGGCCATTCTACACAGAGTGTCTTCCTCACAAGGTTTGCTATCACCCTGAAGTAGAATGATTGATTTATTATTTGTTTTGACCTTTTTATGCTATTCCAAATAGCTTTAAGCTCAATTTCTATATTTAAAACGGCTCTATTTTTAAAATGATACATCAGAATTGGATCATTTCTCTGGGTGTCTTTCTCACAAGGTCTGCTATCATCCTGAAGTGGAATTATTGATTGATTATTTGTTTTAAACTTATTATGCTATCCTGAATAGTTGTTAGCGCAATTTTTAGACTTAAAGGGGCTTTTATTTTGAAGTGATACATCAGAATTGGCCATTCTACACAGAGTGTCTTCCTCACAACGTCTGCTATCACCCTGAAGTGGAATGATCGATTGATTATTTGTTTTGACCTTTTTATGCTATTCTGAATAGCTGTTAGCTCAGTGTCAAGACTTAAAGAGGCTTTTATTTTGAAATGATACATCAGAATTGCCCATTCTTCACAGAGTGTCTTTCTCATAAGGTCTGTTATCATCCTAAAGTGGAATTATTGATTGATTTTTTGTTTTGACCTTTTTGTGCTAGTCTGAATAGCTGTTAGCCCAGTTGAAGACTAAAAGGGGCTCTTATTTTAAAATGATACATCGGAATTAGATCACTTTTTCTGGGTGTCTTCCTCATAAGGTCTGTTATAATCCTATAGTGGAACTATTGATTGATTATTTGTTTTGACCTTTTTATGCTTTTCCAAATAGCTGTTAGCTCAATTTCTTAACTTAAAAGGGGCTTTTATTTTGAAATGATACATCAGAAATGGCCATTCTTCACAGAATGTCTTTCTCATAAGGTCTGCTATCATCCTAAAGCGGAATGATTAATTGATTATTTGTTTTGACCTTTTTATGCTATTCCAAATAGCTGTTAGCTAAGTGTCAAGACTTAAAGGGGCTTTTATTTTGAAATGATACATCAGAATTGGCCATTCTTCACAGAATGTCTTTCTCATAAGGTCTGCTATCATCCTAAAGTGGAATGATTGATTGATTATTTGTTTTGACCTTTTTGTGCTAGTCCTAATAGCTAGGAATTTAGCTCAATTTCTAAACTAGAAAAGGCTCTTATTTTGAAATGATGAATCCAAATTAGATCACTTTCTCTGGGTGTGTTCCTCATAAGGTCTGCTATCACCCTGAAGCGGAAAGATTGACTGATTATTTGTTTTGACTCTATAATGCTATCCTTTATAGTTGTTAGCTCAATTTCTAGACTTAAAGGGGCTCTTATTTTGAATTGATACATCAGAATTGGATCATTTTTCTCTGAGTGTCTTTCTCATAAGGTCTGCTATCATCCTGAATGAATGGTTGATTGATTATTTGTTTTGACCTTTTTATGCTATTCTGAATAGCTGTTAGCTCAATTTCTAAACTTAAAAGGGGCTCTTATTTTGAAATGAAACATTAGAACTGGCCATTCTTCACAGAGTGTCTTTCTCATAAGGTCTGCTATCATCCTGAAGTGGAATAATTGATTGATTATTTGTTTTGACCTTTTTATGCTATTCCAAATAGCTTTAAGCTCAATTTCTATATTTAAAACGGCTCTTATTTTGAAATGATACATCAGAATTGGATCATTTTCTCTGGGTGTGTTCCTCACAAGGTCTGCTATCATCCTGAAGTGGAATTATTGATTGATTATTTGTTTTGACCTTTTTATGCTATTCTGAATAGCTGTTAGGTCAGTGTCAAGACTTAAAGAGGCTTTTATTTTGAAATGATACGTCAGAATTAGATCATTTTTTCTGGGTGTAAGGTCTGTTATCATCCTGAGGTGGAATGATTGATTGATTATTTGTTTTGACCTTTTTATGCTATTCCAAATAGCTTTTAGCTCAATTTCTATATTTAAAACTGCTCTTATTTTGAAATGATACATCAGAATTGGATCATTTTTCTCTGAGTGTCTTTCTCATAAGGTCTGCTATCATCCTGAAGTGGAATGGTTGATTGATTATTTGTTTTGCCCTTTTATGCTATTCTGCATCGTTGTTTGCACAATTTTTAGACTTAAAGGGGCTTTTATTTTGAAATGAAACATCAGAATTCGACCATTTTCTCTGGGTGTCATAATTATAAGGTTTGTTATCATCCTTAAGTGGAATATTTGATTGATTATTTGATTTGACCTTTTTTAATGCTTTTCTGAATAGTTGTTGGCTCCATTTCTAGACTTAAAGGGGGTTTTTATTTTGAAATGTTACATCAGAATTGGTTCATTTTCTCTGGGTGTCTTGCTCATGAGGTCTGATATCATCCTGGCATGCAACATTGATTGATTATTTGTTTTGACCTTTTTTTATGCTATCCTGAATAGCTGTTAACCCAGTTGAAGACTTAAAGGGGCTCTTAAATTGAAATGATACATCAGAATTAGATCATTTTTTCTGGGTGTAAGGTCTGTTATCATCCTGAGGTGGAATGATTGATTGATTATTTGTTTTGACCTTTTTATGCTATTCTAAATAGCTTTTAGCTCAATTTCTAGACTTAAAACGGCTTTAATTTTGAAATGATACATCAGAATTGGATCATTTTCTCTGGGTGTGTTCCTCATAAGGTCTGCTATCATCTTGAAGTGGAATGGTTGATTGATTATTTGTTTTAACCTTTTTTATGCTATTCTGAATTAAGAAAAAAAATAGTTCCGTTTGATTCATTGTTTTTGCCTTTAAAATTGTGCATCAGATCTGTATCATTTGGTCTGGATGTTATCCTGAGAAGGTCTACTATCTTCCTGAAGTGAAGTGGTTGATTGATTATTTATAATAGGCATTTGATCCTAGTCCGAATATAAGAGCAGATCTGCACAGTTCCAGGTTTTTTGAAAAGCTTTTACTTTGATATCAAATATAGTCATCAACCGTGTAAGGTTGCGTCACTCACTGACAAACTGATTGCAAAACTTGGATTGAGTTTTATTTTGAAGTTCCGTCAGACCTACCATGTTACTGCAATACCCAGGATAAACGCGCATCGTAAATTGAATTGAGGGCTGGCTTGACCGTCTTTTCCGTAGTGAGGGCTGGCTTGACCGCAGTCTCTGCTCGAGCTGCGGCTGCCTCATCCATTTCTCTAAGTTCGTCGTCTGTGTATTCCGGCTCGTAAAGAAAAGGCTCTGCAAAGAACTCATGTTCTTCCTGTAAAATGAAGTCCTCTGACATTGTTCTTCTTTCTACCTATTTTTTTTCCTTTGTTTCAAAGTTGTGAAACAGTAACAAACCACTTTTGTGATTGTCCACAGCTCGGTCACAGAGTGTAAACAGCGGACTTTCTTCTTCTACGCTTGTAATTTCGCACAGTAGTCCCTGAAAGCGCGCATGCGCCTGGCTTGGTCTGCCGCGGCTTCTACAGTTCAGGGAGCGCGCATAGACGTGCACTGCGGAAGAACGATATAGCACTGTTTAGGCTCTAAAAATGTACCAAATGGCCTCGTTTCGAATTATTTATGGACGTTACCCGTTCAGGACACTTGGATTACAGGGGACGAGCAGTATGAAGGAAAATAGGCACGTTTTTGTGGACTTTTATGGCCCTTTTTCTCTCGGGCTCCATCGGCCCCTGTTAGCTGGAAGTTTGTTGACAGTGAAAATCCCCCCGGATCTCCGGCTGCATTTGAGATATCAAAAAAGTACTCCAGGGTGTTGCTCAGCATGAGGGTGAGTAGAAAATGAAGGCATATCATTCTTTGGGTGTAGTATTCCTTTAACCACTAGAATAACAATGCGCAGGTTCAACACCACAAGGGAGATGTGATTCACTTTATAAAAAAATACAAATTTTATTTGTTATCTTTTAAAACACATTTTTTCATTTAAAACACTGGGAAGAAAACAACTGAAGGGGGGATGCACAAGGGAGAGGCAACGTATAAGGCAGGGCTGGGGCTTACCACAGCAGCAGGACAACCAAAGGGGAAAATATGCAAACCAAACACCCGTGCATCAACCAAAATAACTTGTGAAAAGCACCATCACCAGGGAAAGGGACTGCCGCTCGTTTTCGGCCCACAGCACCTGTAAAACAGAAAAGAAAGAAACATCAGGGTTGCCTCTCTCCTAGTGTGACCACATATTTTAATCAAAATCCAAATTCAAATTTATATACAAAAAAAGAAGAAAAAGGAAAACCAAATGTTCAAATTATTGAAAGAATGCAACAAACCAAAATTAACACTTTAGAAAATAATCACAACAGAATAGAACCAACAAAAAAAAATAGTAACTTCCCCAGTCAATGTTTTAAAATGACTCCCCGCCTGAACAGGTACTAAACAAAATAAGAAACCCAAATATGTATTACATAATCCTAAATTGTAAATGAATAAACCCTGACAAAGAAAACTACCACTCAGGGAACTGATGCAACCCCCCCAAATGAAAGAATGAAACTAAATATAAAGATAACGGAATAAAAAAAAATAATTTAAGCCAAAACAAAAAAAATTAAATAAAAATAAGGTTAACTGTACATAACAATAAACCTAAGAAATAAGGAAAACCATACAAAAGAAACTAATTTAACTGAGATAAACTTAAATCCTAATTGAACCAAACAAAAGAAAAGGAGCGAGGACTGCGGGCTGTTTCCAGGACAGCTTTAACTTCTCCAAAACGGAAACCCGCAGAAACCAGTCCTAAAACAACAGTGTCAAACAGCAGTGTCCGCCTCCTGGCTGGAGCAAACCGCTCCCTCCCTCACCTCAGGTGAGAGAGAGCAATTTTGAGGGAGAGACGCTGCAGAGCTTGGTGCTCCTTACGAACTTGGAAGAGGTACCTGTCCAAAAGAGAGCATGACAAAGCTTGATCTTCACATTGTTAAAAGGAAGACAAGCCGAACAACCAGACAGCTTACCCCGGTGGTTGCGCTGCGTCGGGCGTGCACACTCTGGCTGCCGCCCAGCACACAGACTCATCCGCGGCCACTCACACCACCCCGCCAGCTGAACCTCGCTGGCTTTAAGTTGTAGCACCTGCAGCTCCCCTCTCCCGCTGCACCAGCCGTGCTGCACGGAGAGGGAGCAATGGTCTATAAAGACTGTGTAGGCTGACCCACGCAACACAGTGAGGGATCAGAAGCAGCTTACCTTCTTGATCAGACGTAAAAGACGCTGTGAAAGGGATACCCAAACCACGCGCTCAGTGTCCAAGCTGAGGGTGATACAGCTCAGCCCACGACACCACGCCAACGCTGACCTGCCAGGATCGGAAGAAAAGGGCGAGGCACGGTGTCAGCCCCCCTTTTAAAGGTGCGCACCGCCCAACACCTTACATCACAGGGGAGCCAGTACAGCACCACACAAAGGCCAGGAATGCCCCAAAGGGCACCTGGTCACACATGGCTCCATCTTCCTGTCTCCAGTAGTCCATTGGTGGGGTCTGATGGTCTAGCCTCTGGTTCTTCTTCTGCCTCTGTCTCAGTGATGAAGGTCTTTCTTTCTGCAGTCTGACCTGTCATAGCTGCAGCTCAAAGTCTTCTCTTCACAGTAACTGAAACTGAGACTGGAACTCTACCACCTCTTTGAAGCCGTTGACTATCAGAAACTGGTGTACTGGTTCTAGTTTTGCTCTGCCAGACCTCTTCCTGTCAGAGTTTCCAGTCCCAGTTTGTGAAGGAAACTCACTTTCTTTGACTTTATTTCTCCAGAGGAGAGACCTCTTTCTGTAAATACTCTGTGTCAATAAAACAGTCTTATGAGTAAACAAAGTTTCGTTGTTGGTCGATGAGTGGCTGAGTGGTGGCAGTGAGCCCTGAGCAGAGGCTCAGACTGGGCTTGTCAGGTCTGTTTGAAGTGAGGAAAGGATTCGCTGAGTGTTTTATCTTGGCGACAAACGATTTGATGCTAGCAGACCTTTCAAGGGTCTTTTTTTAAAACATAGATAAGAGAATTGGCAAGTGGCTGACTGAAGAAGAGAACAAATCCCTCACCAGACACCTGATCTCATGCTATTTCAACCCTATTCTTCTTGCTTAGTTGTGTATGTCACAAAAAGGTAATGATTTATTTTTGTGGCATCAGTTGTAAGACTATGTCTCTAAGCATATGCACGCCTCTCAATGAACAGGACGAGTCCATTAGCCTCCAGAGGACTAATCTGGGAAGAATGCTTTATCGGCCACCACTATCAGCAGCTCCTCTAGAAGGGGAAGGCTGATGTCTCAGTTTTAAAATGGATCCTAGAGACAAGAGAGAGGTGAGAGCACCAACTGACTCATTTCAAGTGAACATCCCTATCTGTAAAAGATGGGCTGGTTCTTTACTGAGGTGGCTCCAGGGCTCTCAAGGCAGCCAGGCAGAGCCAGGAAGACTGGGGCAGGGCCAGTACACTCAGGCAGAGCTGGAACACCGAGGCAGAGCCGGGGACACTGAGGCAGAGCTGGGACACTGAGGCAGAGCTGGGACACTGAGGCAGAGATGGGACACTGAGGCAGAGCTGGGACACTGAGGCAGAGCTGGGACACTGAGGCAGAGATGGGACACTGAGGCAGAGCTGGGATACTCAGGCTCAACACAGTTAGACCGGGGTGAGGATTCTTCCTGAATTCCACTCAACTTAAAGGATAGTATTTTGAGAACAGAAGAGGTGGATCAAACTGGATCAGACTGCTCTTCCCAAGGCAGCTCATCCTTCCTCGAGGCAGCCAGCAGCCACAGGCCACCATGACAGAGTGGACTCTACTCAAACGCCTGCTGGATGCTGTGCACCAGCACTCCACCATGATTGGTCGCCTCTGGCTCACCGTTATGGTTATATTTCGGCTGCTCATTGTCGCTGTTGCAACAGAGGATGTGTACACTGATGAGCAGGAGATGTTTGTGTGCAACACGCTGCAGCCCGGATGCTCCACTGTTTGCTACGATGCATTCGCGCCAATTTCTCAGCCTCGCTTCTGGGTCTTTCACATCATCAGTGTGTCCACGCCGTCCCTTTGCTTTATCATCTATACGTGGCACAACCTGTCCAAGGCACCCCACAACAACAGCCAGAGGCAGGGGCAAGGACCTGGGGTTAGATCAGGACAAGGATGCCAAGACGGAGGGCTGGATGGTGGACAGGAGATGTACGACAGGAGTTGCGACTCTGACAGCTGCTCCATCCACTCCCACAAGCACCTGGGGCACAGCCTGGCAGACGTCCTGGAAGGCATCCCAACCCAGAGCCTCCCGAGGGGGGACACAAACATACTGTCCTCAGGCCAAGCCAGAGCCTGTCTCCAGAGGAACAGCAGTGTGGAGGCCCTGGTGGTCTCTGGGGGAGTCCTGTCCAAGTGTTACGTCTTCCATGTGTGTCTGCGGGCCGTCCTGGAGGTGGGTTTTGTCTTGGCCCAGTGGAAGCTGTTTGGCTTCCAGGTTCCAGTCCACTTTCTGTGCACCTCAGCTCCCTGCAGCCAGCCTGTGGACTGCTACATCTCAAGGCCCACTGAGAAAACCATCTTCCTGCTCTTCATGTTCTGCGTGGGTGTTTTCTGCATCCTGCTCAACCTGCTGGAGCTCAACCACCTGGGCTGGAAGAAGATCCGGCAGGTGGTGAGGCTGAAGGAGAGGGCGTCTTTGGGAGCGTGTCCGGGTATGAGAGCAGGGTATGAAACCTTCCCCCCAGACAGCCCCTCTCTCACACCCTCTCTGGGCTTCAGAGATGTGACCAGCACCACCTCCCTGCCCACTTTGGACCTGGTGGTGGGTCACAAGCCTGACTGGACCTGCGCTGGGAACTGTGGCCGAACGGGGGAGCCTGGGGAAGTCAGAAAGACCAGACTGGAGCAACCAAAGAGACATGACTTCCATCCAGGAGAAGGGCAGCCTCTGAAAAGCAAGAGGGAGGGCAGAGGGTCAAAGCAGAGGAGTGCTGAGATTTGGATATAGCCCACATCCATGAGGAGGAGGAGAAGGAGGAGAAGGAGGAGAAGGAGGATGCTCCTTCTGTCCAGGTGTGACGGGATGAATCAGAAAGTCTGACTTTATTATTATTTAGTGCTGCACAGGCTTTTTATTTAAGGAGGTTTAGGAGGAACGAAGCTCTATGATTACAAAAGATCTTTTCAGCTAAGGTCTCAAGACCTGTTGGATTAGAGTCACCAACTCACGCAAAACACTGTTGATTCATCTGACCCTGTATCAGTGATACACCCAGAGGTTCTGGCTGTGACAGAGGTCAGGGTTTGGCCTTAAATACACCAGATATGTCTGCAGTCCGGCTCCGCTCTGTTGTGTATTTCTCCTGGCGGCTCACAGTCTTCTCTGAAACAAAGCTTGACTGTTCTTTGTAACAAAGAGACACATGCCAATCATAGAGAAGACCAATTGCTGGATGTCCTCATTGTTGCTTTTTATTTACTGTTGTGTTTTTCTTCTTCGTTGGATTTATTAGCAGGGTATACTGTGTCGCCCTGCTGTGGTGTCATCCTATTACATAGATGATGCGGCTATCAATATCCGGCTTGCGTTCTACCCACCAAGAGGGGCACGGTGGTATGTGTGACAAACAGGACCAGGCTTTACCAATACAACCCATACCGAACTGTACTGGTCCAAACTGGACCGCTTTGTAGAAAGGGGGCTTCTGACTTGAATAGGAACCTATCTGATGTGGTGCTGTGACAGAGTGAAGCTGGACTGCAGACATATCTGGTGTATTTCGGCTGTTAGAGTCCACTCTACACTGGAAACAAATCTTTCTATTGAGCTGGCTTTCTGTAAGAAGCACCACAGGGTCTTTTCTGAACTGTTGTAATCTAAAATATCATTTCTTCACTGTGCACTGACGTTCCTGTCCGTGAAACACACTGTTGGGAACATTTGAAGGTAAAAACGATGAGTTCATAAGAAAAATGTTGGTAGATGATGACCCAACATTTCTATATCTTTTTATTCATACAATATATCTATTAATATATACATTCACAACATCTTAAAAACACACTTTGCATAAATAATGCAACTGAAAGAACAAAACGTAGAACTACGCAGCCAAATGATTTGTCCAGATGTTGGTTTCCAAATGAAATAAACCCAGCACAAAGAGGAAAAAATCTGGTGTTTGGCATATTATTTCTTTGTTGTCAGAATGCTTCTTGGTAATCCAATTCATATCACTCACCAAAGGACTCAACTCAGAGTCGACAGCAGAATCAGCTGCTCGGTGTTGGCAGGGATTGGCTCAGCCTCATACTCAGCTCTGCAGCTCCATTTAAATGTGAAACAAACAGGTTTCTCATGATATAAGATTTATTATTACAACAAAGAAATGATCTACTTAACACATGATTCATTACATCCTGAGCTGGGTTTGTACAGGAGACACGTTTTGACTGCAAAGGCAAACAGAGGTACATTGTTGATAGAGAGCTTGGTTTAGTGTATCAAAGAGATTCATCCAAACTGTGCTAACTGGGATGTAACACACACACACACACACACACACACACACACACACACACACACACACACACACACACACACACACACACACACACGCACACACACACACACACACACACACACACACACACACACACACTCGTTAAAGAACGGAACAGAACGGTTTGCATTCAGTCCAATCTGTTGATGAAAGCCAACGGTCAGAGGCAGGTCTTAACGCCCAGATAGAAATCCTTTAAAGTACAGACTGTGCTGAAGAAAGCCTCCAGTGTCTTCCAGGGTGAAATATCTAGAACAATCTAAACCCCAAGGACAATCATTCATGATTTTGAATGTAAAAGCAAGGGGCTAGCCAACAGTAACACATGGCCTTTTCTTCATTTGTATCCCAACTAGAAAGACGTTTTGTTATTTGGGGTTGACATTATCACCTACCCTGACTGTAGGTTTGGAAAATGATCAGTTTTTTGGTGGATTTGTGCTTGAGCCAGTGTTCAAACAGTGTTAATATAAATCACAGGAGTGGCCTCTACATAGGCAGTGAGTCAGCACGTTGAACATGTCCACAGTAATGATTTTAACAAATGAACATCAGATAGATGAGACCAGATTAAGAGGCTAAGAATTTTGGAGAAAACCCAATTTGTTTCTTCTGTTTGACACATCGGATGTATCGGTCCAATCAGATCAAAACACTGGAGAAACAGAACTGCCCAAAGTCATAAAAAAAGTTTTTTTTTATGCTCTTATAACAACCACCTGTATTTTTTTTTTTTTTCTGAAGAAAACTTTATATTTTGGAAAGATTGGATGATCTTTTTATGATTGAACATCAAAATTGATTTGCAGTATGATCTTTTTGAGCATCAGGACAGATTTCCTCCAACAGCTTCAGAAGCTACGACCACCACAGGACAGACAGATCAGGTGCTGTTGAGACTATCCTGAGTTTATAAAGAAAACAACTGATGAATAAAACATGAACCCTCAGGAAACAGGAGGGGGAAACAATGGAGGCAAATAAAAGCCTCTCACCTGGGGTCATTTCATTCACACATAGAGACATGGTTTGTGTTAAGGCTTTTAAATCAGGTAGCTGAGAGGTTTTACTGACAGTCTCTATGATGAGATTAAGGGCCAATCCTAAATGTGGCCCTTAGCCTTTGATTTCGCACGTTCACGTCTGGTGATGGGGTGTCCCAATCCTCCATAAGATCAAGGAGACACAGCAGCACCTCATTGAAAGGAGGGGCTATGCGGAACTTTCCATGATATGAAACGGCCTTAAGAAATAAGACTCATGTTTTTATCAGAGATTCAGTCCTTTGCTACGCCACATAAATATCAGCCATGTTTTGAATTGTCGGTTGTATTTTACAATTGCTCATGTTAAAGATCTAGCTAATGCAGCTATAGCCACAGCAACAGCTGATGTTATCTACACCCCTGTCAGACCCAGGGTGACAACTCACAGCAAACAGACGTCACTACAATGATCTGCATGCTATTATAATAATACTATTATTATTAACAATGAATTTTATTAACCATACAAAACAAAGTTAAAACACTTCAACAATAGTTAAAAAGGGAAAAAAACAACAACATGAAATTTCAAAGAAATTAATTCAAAAAAGACAAAATGAAATGAAGGATTAGACAGCTAAGCTGCATTCAGGAGCTGCATCAGCTCCATAAGCTATGGAGAGCAAACATTATCCAGAAGCCTTAAAGTAAAGGCTCTAAATACTGTAATGTTAGCTCTAGCTCAGCTTAGCTGTCTCATCACTCATGTAATGCAATTCATAGTAGTCAAATTTGTTTGCTGTGAATGTGTTGCCCTAATCGGACAACAGTTCATCATCACTTTCTAATAATTTTTTTTGTTTGGAAGTGAATCAACAGTCGCTCTGTCTACGACACAGTCAGTGAGTGACCAGGGAGGTGACGCAACAGGGATCCAGTGGCATCTTGTATCTTGGGGGCGTGTTCAGGGATGGGAACCTTTCAGATTTGAAATGATGCTGTAATGATTGCTTACTTTTGTGGGTTTCTGTAGTAATGAATATTGACTTGTTTAATAATAAAATCTCTATTCATTTCTCAGAATATAAACCTGAAACGCTGTGTGTGTGTTAAGTAGGGAAAGTACATGAATCTGTACTCAGTACTACAGATGGAATTTGGTGGGTATCTATGGAAGCACCTGATTCAGTACCCATCCCCAGGCGTGTTGTCAGCCTTTCCTCTCACACTCAAAACAGAGGGCCAAGAGGAAGGGGTGAGATGAAAGGGGAGGGGAAAGAGAGACTGTAGGGGTTGGCCTTTAGGTCTGTCAGAACAGATCTTCTCTACCATCAGAATTACCCTGTTGAGCCTGATCTGTAGCAAAGCTTGAGAATTTATAAATCCAATTAAAGCTCAGGCTGATAAAGAAGACTGAATTTCATCTTAATGTCTCTTTCTGAGCTACAGAAGGTGAAAACAAACGTCAGCAAACAGCTGACTTTCTTTAGAAAGTCTAAACCTCTGATGGAGAGACACTGTCAGACCATGTCACTGGCTGCACACAGCTGATACCTCATTTTTATGGCTTCCGATCATATTTTTGAAAGACAAGTTAAAATATTTTTCACAGCATAAAGAGAAATACATATTCATGGAATTTCCAAAATAAACAATTTGATTTATTTTTACATTAAGTTCATTCTGTTTTATGTTGAATGCTTAGGTGCATGTAGTCCACTGAACAAAATCAAACATTTGAAAAAAAAAATTAAAAACCTTTTTTCCATGCCCTGAGGACGAATCATCAGGTTGGGCAGACTGTGTTAGTGAATTTTTGTGCTGTGATAAACACCAGAAGACGTTATGACCAGTTAATGCGGAAAACTGTTCACATACGGTTCCTTATGGCTGCAAACAATGAGGGATGTGAGCAACCAGACAGTTCATGACCAAATCCCTTGCTTTCTCACACTTGATGGACTTTCTCTGTCTCTCGTACACACACACACACACACACACACACACACACACACACACACACACACACACACACACACACACACACACACACACACACACACACACAGACACACACAGACACACACACACATCAAAAAGACAGAGACACATAAAACTTAACCAGGAAGAACAGCCTTTCAGACTGGTCCTGATGGAAGCTGAGCTAAAATCTGCAACAAAAAAAGGCCAACATGGGAACACAAAGAAGAAATCAGTAGTCGAAAGGAGTCATCACTGAACTTTGGCTGGACTGCATGATTCACAAGGCATCATCAACAAACAATCAGGCATTTAAAGGCAGGACTACGGCAGGAGGTCTTCCAGGCTTCATCCCTGTTTTTTTAAAAAAGGGTCAGTCCGCTCTGGGGAAAGGAAATCTGATGCAAAACTCAGACACCAACGACTCAACAGTAAAGATCTCTGCCCGGCTCCTGGGATGCATCATGCAAAAAATGACGTCATGTTGCCTCAAGCCACCACTTTGAAGTAATGATGCAGATAAAGCCTCTACATCATATTAGTAAGTAAACCGAAAGTCCCGAACTGCATGAAAGGTTTTGATGCAACATCTGTTTTCCTAAAGCAGTCCTGCTGCTGGGTGGAGGTTCAGTTCATGGGGCAAAGACTAAATGAACTTGGATCAGTATCAAACAGCGTCATCTGGTGGTATGGGTTACAGCGTTTTACACGGCTACACATTTAACCTCAGTCAGACCGACCAGGAGGAGCCTCACAGCTGGGTTTCAGCTGGCCTCAGGGTCAAACATTTCAACCACAAACAAGCTACTCAGTGATATTTGTTCGGGAGTCGGCCCGGGACAAACTACTACTTCTCTAGCTTGGTTTGAAGATCAGAAGACAGAGTTTTCTTCCGCCTGGGGCTGAGCCGGCTCTGAGCCGTTTCCCTCAGCCTGGGTCCAGCCGACGACGCAGGCTTGGGTGTGATGTGGCAGGAAGTAGCCCACGTGCGCCGTCTTCACTGTGGCAGCGGGACGATGACCTCTACGTAGTTGATGGGGAAAAAGCCGGATTCGCCGTTGATCATGCCCTCGTACCAGTTCTCGTCTATTTGATTTGTGAGGATGATGATGTCACCCTCCTTGAAGCCCAGCTCACCTCCGTTCTCAGGCACAAAGTCGTAGAGGGAGCGACAGCACGGCTGGTCCAACACATCCAACTCTGCGCCACAGAAAACAAGCTGTAAATGTCTGACTCCAACAATCTGTCATGACAAGTGGCTTCCTTACTATAGAGCGTGGCTGCCTCTAACGCGGGGGTCTGCAACCTTTATTTTTATGAGGCAGTTTTCCCACCGCACCTGAATCAGAGTCATTCTGAAGCCACAAAAGCTTTTTTTCACAATGAAGGCTGTAAAGTGTCAAAATTCTAAAAAAAGTAAAAATTCTTGCGAATAATTATCAATCAAAACAAGATCAAAACAAGATTTTTTTAATTTATCAAATTGAGCATGTGATGTCCAGGTTTTTTTTTTTTTTTTTTTTTTAAGGAACTTGCAAAAATTACAAAAAGGGGTAAATTTCAAAAATTTGGTAAGGTTTCCGAAAATTTAGATTTTGCAACTTTTTTTTACCTTCAATGCTTTTTTTCACACCAAGCAAATTTTTTAAATTTCAATTTAAGAATTTAATAAATTCACAAAAAATTCAAACAAGTTTGAAATTTTAAAATCTGCAAAAAGTTAAAAAAAGGATTGGAATTTTAAAACTTTTTCAAAAATCTTAAAGTTAAAAAAAAAAAAAAAAAAACACTTGAGTTTGATAACATACATTGATAATATTGCTTATTATATATTTTTTGCTATTGTCTTGCCACATATCAAGCATGTATATTAAGCCAGCAAGTTGTCAGATAAATGAATCCATCCACACAGAATTACAATCAGTATTTTCTTCCAGATTAGCCTTTTTGTAGATGTAGTTCTCTTCCCAGGGCTGTAAAACTTGAGGTTAGCCACAGGTTCATGGAAAGTTGGTGGGCTGTTGATGTTGTAGGAGGTGAAGTGAAACGGTGGCAGGCTTTATTGACAGATGTGATGAATATTTAGATCAACTAAATGTAAAGGCATGAATCTACTTAGTGCAAATGTCGTTAATCATCAATACCCAAAATTCTTTATTTTAACAATATATATTTTAAAGCTACGAGGAGCCACTGCAAATGAGTCAAAGAGCCGGTTGCAGACCCTTGCCCTAAAGTTTAATGCATTATTTCATCTATAATTTATCAAAGATTGGACTAAAGCCTGTGAATACTCTGGTGTGGTAATGAAATGTATAAAAAATGATGCACACAGGTATTATCACTGACTGCTTCATCTTCCTAGACATGGTCTAAACAGACTTAGTGCAGAGTCTGTGTGTGTGTTACTCACGGTGAACACTGCCATTGGAAGTGGGGCTCTCAGGCCATGACATAGGAACAGAGTCTATGTGATCAGCTGGATGAAATGTAAAGACAAATGGAGATGAATTTTAACACAAGACAATAAACAGAAGATGGGATGAAATCCTCCTGATTGTGTGACCCTCATGCTGCATGGGCGCTTATTTGAATTTCACCAGTAGAGGGCAGAATTGTTTTTCAGGGATAATCTTATTTGACCCCAACCTCATCAGCAGAGTGAGAATTAACTGAATTCCTGCTTAACAGAAACAGATTTAACCCTTTCAAAGACACAAAAACACAGAAAAGAGAATTTCATGTCATGTCAGCCAGATATGTCGTGTCAGATAATCACTTTAGACAGAAGTGGTGATGTTTTTTCGTTAACCACGAGCACCATCACCCACTGTGGGTTTGTTTATGCACGTTTGATGCTGTGGCTCTAACAGCATAGACAGTTAATCTTTCTATTCAGTGAAGCCCTGGACGTAGTTTCCCCCAAAGAGTCTGGCTGCAGATCTCACCTCTCAAGCCCCTGGCCTAATTTCAAAATAAGCTCACTGGCCACTTCCCATTTAAAATTTGTGTTATAAATTTACATTGGGAGTGTAGCAGTATGTTTAAAAACAAAAATTAGAAAAAGACACTTCTAGTTTAGTGTTTAGTCATTTCTGTAGAAAGCAATGGATACTTCCTGTTATTTACACACTCCAGTACCTCATTTGGTGAAAAACTCTCCAATACGTGTGAAACATATTTCTAAAAAAAGCCTGCAGATGAAGCTTGAATAAAAATAAATAAAAAGCACATCAGAGTTCGCTTAAAACCTGTAAATCTCCTAAGTGGGTTAGTTAGCAACAAAAAGATTGTCTGCAATCCTTTTTAACTGTACTATGCTTTAAAACCTGTCAGTTTACTCTGTACATAAAACATTTAGGCATTTCTGTTCCCCCACCCAACTCCACTGTTTTTATTTTTGCCATTCACATTTTTATGAATTTTGTAAATCAGACATATAAAAATAGTTTAAACATAAAATCATTTAAAGATGCTATGATCTGTTTTAATTGGTGTGTCTCGCCACCTTCTGGCCCAGAGTCTCACGCACGTGGTTGAAAAAATGTGACTTTTAACCACATCACTCTTAATTTTATTGATAGACTCTCAAGTTGGAACAGACCACTGCAGAATAACTGCTGACTGTGGGTTGGAGTCAACATAAGCACAAACAGGTTGGCTCCTCTGTTAGCCTTTAGCTCGTGCTCTATCTCTCTCCTGTTTCTCTTTCTTCTGCTCTTCTGTCCTTTTTCTGTCTGACAGTTAGGCTCCAGTGTCCACCATCACTACAAAATTAATCACAGAAATTGTTTTTAGCACAGAAAAACACAGATCTCTCTTCTCACTACTGAACTTCCTCAGCTGGCGTGCTGTTGTCCCAGAGACTTAGATGTGCTGTAAATCAATCCAGTCCTGTTTGACCCGATTGGGTAACTAAGACGCAGCAATTAGGAATAACCTGTATTGGTGCTGATAGGTTTATGTCTAGAAGACAGACTTTTTCAAGATCAACTCAGAAACTCTTCACAGCCCCTTTAAGATGAAAAATAAAAAAAATATGATTTCTTTTTTAAAATTCTTTACAGGGTAGTCACCCACCATTTTCTGCGTGTGTCATAAAATAATGTAACTCTATCTGGTCCAAATATGAAAAGTACAACATCTCGGAGGCTGACAGTGGAGGTTGAGGTCTGCGAGATAGGAGCTTGAGAGGTGAGGTCTGCAGCCGGACCCCTCTTTAGTTTTCTAACACGTCACATCAGAGGAGAAAGTCTTTTTGCTGATTCTGCTCCAGTGTTAAAATATTGATTTTAAAATATGAGTACAAAACACCACGCACATTAAAACTGTCTTCAAAAAGTGAAGAGACTCCATCATGTCTCCATCTGATGAAATGATTTCAGGTCATGAGAAGCGTCTCAGTGGTACTGTTTCTCAGTCAGTTAAAGGTCCTCACAGAGCCTTTAAAAGGTTTAATTCTGTGTGATATCTGCATCTCATGTCCTCAAACAGGCAATAAAAGGGTGTTTTTCTATATCAGTGAGAAAAGTGGATTTAGTTGAGAGGACAGGCACACACAGACAGAAATGGTTTGGCTTTGTCCAGATAGATGAGGAGCAAAAATGTAAGCAGACACAACCATCGTAAGAAAGAAAACTTACTTTTTCCATTAACTGTGTGCTTGATCTGAATATCTGTGAAGAAGGACAGGAAAAATAGACTCAAATCAGACTTTGGTTGACAAAGAAAAACTACAAACAGACAGAAAAAAACACATAAGGAACAACAGTATGTGTCGGCTGTACCGGTGGATTTAAGCGAGGAGCTGTAGGACAGGCTGTTGTGCTGCCGGTCCAGGGTCTCGATACTGCTCCTGATGGACTTGGATTTGAACTCTTTCTTGGGCCGGCTGCTGACTGTGGATATCCTGGGACATTGAGATGAAAACAAACTGTATTTTTTTTTTCCAACAGTCAAACAATGAAAACTCATGACCCTCACTTTAAATAGTTTGTCATTTCCAAAGCTAGTCCATGATTGAAAATCCCAATCCTCTTTGTTCTGAACTGTTTGCAGCCCTGATACCCCCAGGATGTGAGGAAGGACACAGTCTCTGAGTACAAACCGTCAGCACATGAACTGAGGAACAGGATTCCTTAGACAGTGAGTGATGGAGAGCTCCTTGGACCTTACTCTTACTTCTTTATATTTATTTTGGCCGTTTGAACTTTCTCTTCCCCATGTTTTCTGCCAGATTACAATATCCTCATGTCTGCACCAGCGTCTAAACCTAAACCCCAGGACTGTCCCAGTCTGACCTTCTCCAACAGAGGAACTGGTTACTGCAGACTGACTCATTAGGAATTATTAAAAATCAGCAGGTTTCATCTTCATGGTGTCACACCCCAGATCAAATGTCTTCAAAGATAGTTTGTTTTTTTCCAAGTCTCTATTTCAGAGCCCACCAGGTCACCTAGGTGAGCACATCCCTCACCTCTTCTGCAGCTTTCCACTGAGCTCCTCAAGGATGACACACGACTGCCGGTGATAATCCACAGCCGCCTCAATCAGTGCAGACAGTTGGCTCACCTGCTCTACCTGTTGGCCAAACACACAGCTGTAGATGAACTTATTCTCAAAGAGACAATACTGGAAAGAGCTCAGCAACTTTGCAACATGTGGTATTTATTATAAAATGCAGAAACTAAAACTTGGGTCTGACGTATGTTAAATGATGTGTTTCAAACTCTTTTAACACAGAGCTGCAAAGTTGTAATACCAACAACAACACTGTGTTGTTGTTTGTGTCAGTTTCAAACTAGAAATACTTTATTATCTTTATTGCCTCTAACATGGTTAATACTCCCTCGTCACCTGTTTTTAAAAATTCAAAGTCCTCAATCACTCACGTCGTTCTCCAGGAAGTTGAACATACTCCTCTCAGCCAGCTCTTTGCTCTCATCAAACTTCTCCACAGCCTGACGGATCTCCTCATCCGGGATCTTCCCCTGACGCTTCCTCTTATAGTCAAAGTCTAACCGGCGGCCCTCCAGCTTCTTCAGGTGGTGCTGTGACACAAATCAGAGGATGTAACAATCAACTTTCACAACATGTTGAACAAAACACATTTATTTTATCATCAGTCAATATCAAACAGCCCACACGCTGTTTGCTGACCTCTGTCTACTGATCTACACATAAAGCATCAACATCATGTTTGTAGATCTGAGACCTGTGGATGTACAGCAGGACACAGAACACACTCTCCTGAGTGATCTGTGCCTGTGCTTCCATTATTTATTCATTTACCTGCCGTTTATTTGAGACGAGTTATTAATACTTTAAACAGAGGAGCTGGTGCCATGCAGGCTGTTACACATTATGTGCAGTCTCTAAATAAAGACAGATTACGTCACACTGAGGAAGAGTTGACAAATATCCTGCTGCGCGGCGTACCAGGATCTCTTTGAGGTCTTTGTCCTGTAGATTCTGCAGGGGATCCACAAAGTTTTGTTTGACGTTAATGTCCAGGGAGTCCTTCACATCAGCCATCTGCCTCATGGCCTCGCCCATGTCCACCAGAGCGCAGCCTGTAGGACAGACACAGATACAGACACAGATACAGACACAAATGCATCTTTCCTTTACCAAGTCTGTGAAAGTGTTAATGCAGTGTTATGTACAGTGAGCAGGATGCTGAACCAGGAGAAGGAACTTTCTGAAGACAAATAATGAACAGGAGCAATAAGAGGAACTAAGGCATCCCTCTGTGTTAACAAAGGTAGACCGCTCAGGACTCATAAAAATGAATTGATGAATCAGAGTTTACATCTCCAGCAGAAACAAACAGGATCCAATCTGTGAGGGCTGTCAAATGGACCCTCTCACCTGTGTGCAGGTTGGGTCTGCAGGTGGAGCTGATACTGTCCCCTATGAACAAATGTGTGTTACACTGATAGACAGGGAAAATTTCTTGTTGCAGTTATCATCAGGGGTGGGCAGGATTTTCAAACTCTTGAATTTTCATTCATTTAATGTGAGATGGCCCATGGGATTGAGGTGAAGCGATGTAAAAGGAACACCAGTAAATCTTTGTCTCTCCCTCTTGTAAAAGAAGCGTTTACTTCTACAAATTCATCACGGCCCATAAAAAAACACTGATTAACTTTTTTCAAACTTTATGTGGATGACTGTACTTATTTTTTTTGCACTTATTTTGTTTTTATGTAAATATTCCAAAAGTTATATTTTTCTACTTTTCTATAGTTCTTTAGATTTCTAATTTTGTGTTCTTATTACTATTCTATTTTTGTTGTTATTGCATTTACTACACTTTAGGAGCTGCTGTGGCAAAAATTTCCCCAATAGAGGCTCAATAAAGAATATTCTATTCTTGTCTATTCTATTCTATTATACTATATTCTAATGTTTCAAAGCAGTTTTTCCATCAGCTTAAATAAAAAAAAAATCAGTCCCTTCCAGATTTATTTTTAGATTAACAATATAACTGTGGGTGTAAGATTAAAAATCAAATATGATCATTTCTGCACCTTGTTACAGTGGGTTTATTTTTATTACTATCACTATTATTTTTTTGTTGTTTCTTTCGATGTTTTTTCTATTTGAATGTTTGCGTTGTTTCTTTTTTTTCCTTTCCCCTTTTTTCCTTGTTTTTCTCTTTTTTCTCTCTCCTTTTCTCCCTTCCACAACTAACTGCAGCATGAATTTTATGCATTTTATTCTTTTATGGTGCAATAACAGCTGGGTCTTAGACAAGTACAACCAAAAACATGTCACTTATAGCACCTCTGCACTTCAAACAGCATGTGGCCACATATCAACACTCACCATGCACAGAAACACACTCACAGCATGTGGATTTAATGCACATAAACAGATACAGAATCATCACACAGGGGATTTCACTGGTACACATACGCACATGAGTGTAAAATGCATGATCACAAGGATGCATGCATACAGGCACACACACATACATACATAACTGCTTGCACACATACACATAGTTTTCCTAGTTGACTTACTCTGCTAGCCGAGACATGACACCACTCAGGTTTATTTCATGGAATATACGTGGAGCTGGTTCCAGGCAAAAGAGGCTAAAAATATTTAATAAACTGAAAGATCTACAGGCAGACATTGTTTTGCTACAAGAGACTCATTTATCAGAGACAGCAGTGGGTTCACTCTCCACTGCACAGTTTCCTCATGTGTATTCTCAATTCCAGACAAAGAGGTGTAGCCATACTAATAAACAGAAGGGTAAACTTTAATGTGGAAAACACAATTACAGACCCAGAAGGCGGATTTTTACGTCAACATTTGATTAACTATTAAATGTTGACGACTCCTCTTTTTTCACTCCTTGTTCACTTCACTCTATGACCACTTAGATAACACACTCATCATAGGAGGAGACTTCAACATGGCCTTGGACTCAGGAATGGACAGGCTGAGTACAACAGGGAACCATCAGCACTGGCAGTCCACTAAGGTTGTTCAACAATACATGGAGGATCTTGGGCTTTGCGATGCCTGGCGTTCACTCCACCCCACTCTTAAAGAATACACATATTTTTCATCAGTGCACCACTCATACTCCAGAATAGATTTCTTTTTAGTTAACAACTCAAAAATGAGCGATATATTAGAAACCAGAGTTCATCCCATCACCATCAGTGATCACGCACTAGTCTCACTGACTCTAAATGATAAGAAAATAAAACTACCAACAAGAAGCTGGAGATTTAATTCATCATTACTTAAAGACCCTAATTTTGTCAGATATTTTGAAAAGGAATGGTCTTTATATATAGAAAATAATGACCTACCAGAGACCTCAGCCTGTGTCCTCTGGGAAGCAGGAAAGGCAGTAATGCGAGGAAAAATAATCTCATTCTCGTCACACAAGATAAAGGAAGAGAAGCAGCGAACAACTGAATTGAAGCTGAGAATCAAATCACTAGAACAAGTTTACAGAGCATCCCCCGACGAGCACATACTGAACAGTATTAGGAAGGCTAAACGAGTTGAATGAAATAATTGAAAAGAAAACTCAGTTTATGCTCCAAAGACTACGCTTGGAGAACTTTGAACATAGTAACAAATCTGGCAGATACCTAGCTAATCAATTGAAGACAAACAAAGAAAAATCAATGATCAACTCTGTTAAAGATTCAGCTGGAAATATGACCCTGACAGAATAAATCACATCTTTAGGGACTTTTATGAGACACTTTATTCATCACAAATTGACCCGCCCGACAGCAGTATTGAAGAATTTCTGAGCAATATTAACCTCCCAAAACTGCAACCGCAACAGGGAATGGCTCTGGACTCTCCCCTCACAACAGAGGAACTCTATAAAGCACTACAAGACATGCCCAGTAATAAAGCCCCAGGTCCAGATGGTTTTCCAGCAGAATTTTATAAGGCATTCTGGACCATGCTGGAACCTACATTTTATAAAATGGTCTTAGAGATCAAGGGAAAAAGTAAAATACCTAAAAACATGAATTCCGCAAACATTACCCTACTTCTAAAACCAGGGAAAGACCCCACACTCCCGTCCAGTTACCGGCCAATATCGTTAATAAACACCGACCTCAAAATAATCTGCAAAGCCCTCGCCAGAAGATTAGAAACAGTTACTCCTCTTATCATACATCCTGACCAAACAGGCTTCATAAAGGGTAGACATTCTTCCAGTAATAGACGCAGACTAATAAATCTGATTGATTATGCCACCACACACAATCTAGAATCCACAATCATCTCTTTAGATGCAGAAAAAGCATTTGACAGAGTCAACTGGAAGTTCTTAACATTGAACAAATTTGGATTCGGCCCATCCTTTACTGATTGGTTGAAGATTTTATATAATGACCCAAAGGCATGCGTCAGGACAAATTATCAAACTTCTCCAAGCTTCAATCTGCAAAGGGGTACTAGACAGGGCTGCCCACTTTCTCCCTCACTTTTTGCTATCTTTATTGAACCTTTAGCAGCTAGTATCAGACAAAACAAAGACATTAAAGGTATTCACGGTAAAAGAATAGAACACAAGACAAGTCTTTATGCTGATGATGTATTACTTTTCCTCCAGAACTCACAAACGTCTCTCGCTCATACAATCACACTCATTAAGAAATTTTCATCAATTTCTGATTACTCCATAAATTGGTCAAAAACTACTGTTCTCCCCATCAACTGTACTTTCCAGAATAATCAGGATATTAATCTAAATTTAGGGAATATTAAATACTTACCTGTCTTTCTGAACTAATAAAACTAAATCATGTCCAGCTTCTTAAAACAATAGAGGATGACCTCATATGGTGGACATCCTTACCCATATCACTCATGGGGAGAGTTGCCACCATAAAAATGATGGTTCTACCTAGAGTCAACTATCTGTTCTCAAACCAAACCCCTTTCCGCCTGGTTTAAATCGTTAGACTCAGTCATCAGTAAGTTCCTCTGGAAAGCCAAACCTCCATGTATCAGCTTAAGAACTCTACAAAAGACTTAAAAACAATGGTGGTTTGGATTTGCCCGATTTTCATCTCTATTTCCTAGCAAACAGATTGCAATATATCTCAAAATGGCTGAATCCCAGCCAACTAGATGAACCATGGCTTGATGTAGAGCAAGCACTATGTGATGACCTAGTAATTTCTAATCTGCCATTCATCAGTTCAACCGTTAGACATCATAAATGTTTCCAAAAAATCAACATTAATTCCACTCTTACAGCCTGGTGGGAGTTTCTTAAACTAACCAAGTCTTTACTCATTCCGTGTAAGTTTACACCCATCTTTTTTTTCCCCTCTGGTATAAATAAAGTATTTTCTATTCTATTCTATTCTATTCTATTCTATTCTATTCTATTCTATTCTATTCTATTCTATTCTATCTGGAACAACCCTGACATCCTACAAAATAAGAAAATGATCAACTTTACTCAGTGGAATATTAAAGGTATTAAACATTTTGAACATATCATTCAAAACAGAAACTTCATATCATTTGAGATACTCACTAAACAATATGAAATCAGTAGCGCCAAATTCCTTGAGTACCAACAAATGAAATCCATAATTAGCAAGAAATATAATTCTGACCAGCTGGATTTACAACTGGATTTACAAATTCAGCAACTCCTGTTGGGGTTGCTGAATTTATTAATCTTAGTGCCCCAAAACTGTTATCAAAAATATACAGACAACTGGTCAAGATAGAGGATTCCATCTCACTCCCAACAATAAGGTGGGAAATAGACTTATCTGCTAGTCTCAGTAATGACAGCTGGTCGCAAATATGTTCAAACACATTTAAAATGACTAAAAACTCAAGTTTACAACTTATACAATACAAAATTATCCACAGAATCCATTACACAGGACACAGGTTGTTCAAGATGGGTCTAACACAATCAAACATTTGTTCACACTGCACCAGTAACGCACCAGATGATTATTTACATGCTGTATGGTCCTGTACACCTGTTCAGGACTTTTGGCTCCAGGTGTGTGAAGACCTTTCCACATGGTTTAAGTGTAATATCCCTGTATGCCCCAGACTATGCCTTCTTGGGGACCTGGATGACACCTTTTTGAACTATAACTCTGCATATTTGGTCCTCACTGCCCTATGCATCGCAAAGAAAACAATCCTCTTGAATTGGAAAAGCAAAAAAAAAATCTGTCCACCAATCAGTTTAAGAACCTTCTATTAGACTACATCAGCAATGAAATGATGTCTGCCTCCTTCTCTAAGCACAAATCGCAAGATGTTTACACTCTCTGGTCCCCTGTGATTAGCTCCATCGCTTAGGCAGGTGATAGGCAGGGATTCCGTGTCTACTGGTGGTTGGACGGGTGCTGGGAGGGCTGGGATTCCCTGGGCTTCTGGTGGTCCCATGGGGTGCCGGGCTGGGCTGTCTGTTGTGGAGGCAGCTGTGGGTCTGGCTGGGTGGGGGTGGCCGGGGGGGCTGGGAGGGTTGGGGCTGTCCCGGCAGCGGTAAGTGGGGGCTGATGGTGGGCCTTGGGCACGGGCTGGACAGCTGGGTTACCCCTGACGTGTGCTGGGGGGTGGGCTGTGGGCCCGGGTGCCTGAAGGCTGCTCTCTGTCCTGGGGAGGGGGGCGGCCCGGGCCAGGGGGGCATGGGCCTGCCCGGGCTCGCCTCCATGGGGACAGGTCAGGGCTTGCCTCTGGCGTCCGGTCCCTGCTCTAGAGACCGTGGAGGCTTAGGTGGGGGGGGGGGTTAACCAGCCCCAACTGTGTGTGTGTGTGTGTGTGTGCGTGTGTGTGTGTGTGTGTGTGTGTGTGTGTGTGTACTGTGTGTGTGTGTGTGTGTGTGTGTGTGTGTGTGTGTGTGTGTACTGTGTGTGTGTGTGTGTGTGTGTGTGTGTGTGTGTGTGTGTGTGTGTGTGTGTGTGTGTGCGCTTGTGGGCAGATGGGGGTGCGTTCAGATGTTTGTGTGTGCAGGTCTGTGTGTATGTATGTGTGTGAATTTATATAAATAATGTATCATTATTATTATTATTATTATAATTATTTCTATTATTATTTCCATTATTATATATATATATATATATATATATATATATATATATATATATATATATATATATATATTATTGCTGTGAATGCAGCAATGCATTCACAGCATATGTTCTTCTACTTCATTGCTGTGAATGCAGTAATGCATTCATTGCTGTGAATGCAGTAATGCATTCACAGCATATGTTCTTCTGTGTCAAAAAAATTTATTAGGGGCTCGGGCTTCGAACGAGCCCCTCTCCTGCATAGCAAGCTATGCAGGAGAGGGGCTCGTGGTGTGTGCGTGGTGTGCTCTTCCGTTCGTCTCTTTTTTTTTTTTCATCATCTTCTTCATCTTCCGGACAAAATTTCGGCTCGCAACTCCTCCAAGGGCTTTGAGAGAACCCCTACAAATTATACATCAAAATGTGCGGCTCAGCCGGGAATGGTGTGCTATTATTTTTTTCACCAATTCGCCAAATTTTGGCCCACTTATTGGCCAAAAACGGCGAAACATCCCTCATAGAGAATGAATGGGGAACCTAGGAATCTCTCCCTCTTGCTGCCCAAAATTTCCACTTACTTTGAGATGCTAAGACTTTGGCATACTTCCACTTACAGGCACCATTTTTGCTTTAAAATGTTCACTGATCTTTCAGCTCTACGAGTATGACCTTCCTTTTCTGATATCTATTACAGTTTTTGAGATTTTACTGTTTAAGCAACATAAACTTTTTGGTTTTTGCCCTGAAACCTCAGCTCCTCCAGTGAGGAATGTCTGAAAGTAGAGTGAGAGAGGCGGCTGATGACAGGTTGCAGCATTCTCCAATGAATTGTCAAAACTTCCAAAATCTTCACAGCAGGTAAATAAAAACTACATCACGACGTTCCCTGACATCTCCTACTTCTTACAAAGGGAGTATTTTACCCCAAAAATGTACTGTTTTGCCAAAAAACGCCTCAGTGTGGGTGAAACCATCACATCCCTGTAATCTGAAGTAATGTTAAAATCTGACCTATATTTCTCATCAACTTCATTCCTAACTACATTTATAAATCACCCTCGTGCGGTCAATTATAATCCTACAATCGTGGGACACACATCATCTTGTTCATCAGAGTCTCCAGATTCTCACAATGTTTTTGTTCTTCTTCTAGCCCTTACGGTTTCAGCATAAATGCAGTTTGTTCGGACCTATGTCTAGCCCAAAACTCCAGCTGTAGATCAGTGGATACAAAGGAGTTCCAAAGTGTAACCGACAGATCACACTCACTGTGACATCATCATCATGATCACCATGGTAACCACACAGCTGTGTCTACTGACTGCTGAGGTCATTGAGGGACAGAGAAACACAGGTGTTTGTTTATTATGCCTAAACAGCCAACCCAAACTTTCTTATACACACATACACACATACAGCCAACCCATACACACACACACACATGTGCATGTGCTCGCACACAAGCGCACATACACACACACACATACAGCCAACCCATACATACCCATGTGCACACACACACACACACACACACACACACACACACACACACACACACACACACACACACACACACACACACACACACACATAAACCCCCATCTCTTCTCATATGGCTGCCTTGTATTTAAGTCTTTTTTTTTCTCTTCTGAACAGTTACATTTCCATTAGTTATGAGAGGTTAAAAACAAGGTATTTTGTCAAATTTAATAATAATTGACAGCTGCCGTTCTTGTGTATTTTTTTATCTGGGATTGTAAAATATGTCAGGACGTAGAGTCAAGAAGTGATTAGACTCCCAAAAGAAAAATAAAATTATTAGTTTTGTTACCTAGCGCCACTCAGATTCTCCCAGAATCCCTCACAGTCTGTACTGCGCAGACTCTGGCTGCACAACTGCTTCCAATGGCTGCACCTTTGACGGAGGTGTTTTGGCTTCATAACTGTGCAATGGTAAATGGCGGAGCCATGCTGTCCACTATGCAGTCTATGTTTGTGACCTATTGCTTTGGAGCTAGAATAGTATAGATATGAAAGTTTGTACACACAACACACACACACACACACACACACACACACACACACACACACACACACACACACACACACACACACACACACACACACACACACACACAAGTACTTTAACAAGTTCTGCAGAGCTTATTTGGGGTTAAGGATTTGTAATCAGCCACTCTCCCATGTCTTGTGATATGTAGGTGTATATTTGTGACATAATGTTTTGGGGCTATAACAGTAAAGATATGAAAGTGTGTGCGCGAAGTGCGCTTCACTGTGCATGAGGTCATTTGATACCTGTTGAATCTGAAATAAGAAATGTTAAGAAGTGTTTTGCTATGTCAGTCAGAAACAAGATCTGGTGACATCTGTGTTTCTGAACATTTTCAAGATATGAAAGTATGCGCGCGAAGCGCGCTTCATTGTGCATGGGATAATTTGACACCTGTTCAATCAGAAGTCAGTACAAAACAAGGTCTGGTCACATCGGTGTTTCTAAACTATTTAGTGAATGCAAAAACCCCGGCCGCCGCCCGAGCCCCTCTCACGATTTACGTGGAAATTGTCTAGTTAGGGGCTCGGGCTTCGAACGAGCCCCTCATGCTCTTCCGTTCGCCTCTTTTTTGCTGTGAATGTAGCAATGCATTCACAGCATATGTTCTTCTGTGACAAAAAAATTTATTCTTCTTCTTCATTCTTCCGCCCGCTTTTTTGGACCGCTAAAACTTCTACAAACTTCAACCGATTTTCACCGTTCAAACTTCAAAACGTGTGTTTCAGTGGGGACAGGGGGGCTATGACTCTTCAGAAACTATTCACAAATACTTTCCGAGATATTTAACGATTTATGAAATTTCGGTCCCATAGAGATGAATGCGAAATTTTCAAAATTTCCTCTCTTCAGGACATTTTTTCAGCCGGCTTCAAACCCTCCTCATTCAGCCATACATTCAGCTACAAACTCCATTCAAACTTCAAAATATTCAGCTATCTTTTGGCTTCATTCAGTGGGTTTCAAATGTTTCCTAGCATTTATAGTTTCTTCACAATGACCCTTCAAAGGTCATGATCCATTTCAGCTCTTCAAGCCGTTTAACATTGGTGTGTATTGGACGGAATGTTTTGGCTTATAGTGGGAGATTCAAACGACAGAGCAGGGAGAGGGGGAAACGAAACCTGGAAAAATTCTGGGTAAACTGCTGTTTTGGTCACAATTTTTGCTCCACATAGGCATATTATATGTCAAAATGGAGGAGGGCTTGTCCTGCTTCTGACAAAGTGGTTTTTAAAGCAAAAGGATGGAAACACTTTTTCACAAAATGGCCAACTGTCATGAGAAGTTAAAAAAAAAACCCATTTACCTCCATGTTAATTCCTGAGGGGTTTTCTCAGAGATCAGTAAAATTTCCCTCATCTATCTATCGCTCTCGTGGGTTCGTTTCTTGACCTTCATGCATGAAATTTAGATGGACAGCTTCCTCTGGGTCTCAGGATTCCTACGGTGTGTTCATTTTTATTCTAGCCCTCACGGTTTTGGCAAGGTGACAGAAGATTCGGACTCTTGCTTTGCCACAAAATCTTCAGAAGATTACAGTAAGAAGGGCAAAGTTGTGCACCTGCACCTGCTGTCTTTAACGAGCTGGTCACCGTGGAAACCTTTGATCTCATGCAGCTGTTTATAGTAACTCATCAAAACATCCAGGAACAAAGACAAGCATGTGTCTGTTGATTTATCAGTGATCACCAATGCAAAATCTGGCTTCAGAAAAGCCTCAGCAGACAGGTTTACATGATTGAACACACACACACACACACACACACACACACACACACACACACACACACACACGCACGCACACACACACACACACACACACACACACACACACACACACACACACACACACACACACACACACACAGGGCAGAAAGTATCACACTTTAACAGCATTTGACTTCCATTTCCCTGAGTCAGCTCCTTATTTTCCTAGATTTTTTTCTTTAAATTTAAATTCCCTCCTTTAATTCCTGAATTGATTCAGCCAGTCAAACTTTTAAATCCAATTTTAGATTACACTGATTCATGCTCCATCATCATTCTTTTTGTCAGAATTGCAAGCACCTTTACACCCTGATTTCAAAGGGAATGTGTTGGGAATCAACAGACTCCACCAGCTCTTCAATGGCAGTTGGTGAACATTGATCACCATGGCAACATCTGGCTTCAGATGGGCCTCAGCCTACAGGCTTACATGGTTAAAAAACTCACACACAGGACACACAGGATTACATTTTAACAGGGTTTAAGAAAGCCGACTTACATTTACCCTCAGTCAGGTCATTATTTCCATCAATGTTCTTTAAAATTTGATTCATTCCTTTAATTTTTGAATAGACGCAACCATTTAAACTTTAAATTTCTTCATCCATTCCATTTATTCGACCATTCATTTCCTTTCATCCAAGAGTTCATGGCAGGCTAATTCGGCATTCTGCATTAGCAGTTGAGCGCAAGCTTTTACAGGACTTCTTAAAACAATTTTCAGACATATCCTCAGTCATTCATGTTCAGCATTCTACATCAGCAGTTGAGCACAAGCTTTTCAAGACTTCATTCAACCATTTTAAGACACATCTTCAGTCATTCATGTTCAGCGTTCTGCATTAGCATTTCAGTGCAAGCCCTGCATGACTTCATTCAACCATTTTCAGACACATCTTCAGTCATTCATGTTCAGCTTCTGCTGTAGCATTTCAGCCAGAGTTATTTAAGACTTCATTCAGCCATTTTCAGACATATCTTCAGTCATCCATGTTCAGCATTCTGCATTAGCAGTTCAGCGCAAGCTGCTTCAGCATTCTGCATTCACAGCGCAATTTCTTCAGAAATTGCTTTTCTAGTTTTATTTATAACTGATCCGCGGGCCAGTCTGAATTTTACCGCGGGCCGGAGTTGGCCCGAGGGCCGCCAGTTGAATAGCCCTGCAGTAGGGTAACACTTTCTGACGGCAATTAACTGGTCACATTCACTCCATGCACCTGTGAAAATGTGTAAAGCACCTACAAATTTACACACACACACACACACACACACACACACACACACACACACACACACACACACACACACACATTCGAGTTATACATTTTGATGCAGCACAAATAGGTGGCAATCACTTTATTGTTCATATCCATACAGTTTAGAGTTTCATATATAATACATTGGTAAGAACTCTCTGCTATCCATGGGTAAGAAACCTCGTAAAACTTGATCCCTCCGTAATTTGCGTAAATGCTCTTTTTCTTCTTCTACTCCCCCGTCTACTTAGACGGCCATGCCGAAAAAAACCTCACTTTTGCCCCCTGCAGTCACAGTTTTCGACGGGTCACAGATTTTGGTGTAACACCTGTACAAGGACAACTAAAGTTACGAAACAAGGCCTCTTTTTCGTAGTGGAAGGAGAAAACACTTTGATAGTAGAAGCTAGCTTAACTAATGAGGTAAACACGACTCACAAAGGGCACACAAGACCGTTTGGAGGGCTGAAGAGTTAATCTGATGAGGCAGAGACAGGCTAAACTTTTATATTCACTCCCAGCGTTTGAGCTAAGCTAGGAGCGGTGGGCAG
>NW_027437181.1:41828979-41918979 GCF_033239565.1 Halichoeres trimaculatus | reverse complement strand
TGAATAAGAAACAAGAAATGTTAAGAAGTGTTTCGCTCTGTAAGTCCAAAACAAGTTCTGGTGACATCTGTGTTTCTGAACATTTCAAGATATGAATGTATGCGCGCGAAGCGCGCTTAATTGTGCATGGGATAATTTGACACCTGTTCAATCAGAAGTCAGTACAAAACAAGGTCTGGTCACATCGGTGTTTCTAAACTATTTAGTGAATGCAAAAAGCCCGGCCGCCGCCCGAGCCCCTCTCACGATTTCCGTGGAAATTGTCTAGTTCTTCTTCTTCATTCTTCCGCCCGCTTTTTTGGACCGCTAAAACTTCTACAAACTTCAACTGATTTTCACCGTTCAAACTTCAAAACGTGTGTTTCAGTGGGGACAAGGGGGCTATGACTCTTCAGAAACTTTTCACAAATACTTTCCGAGATATTCAACGTTTTACGAGATTTCGGCCCCATAGAGATGAATGCGGAATTTTCAAAATTTCCTCCCTTCAGGACATTATTTCAGCCTGCTTCAAACCCTCCTCATTCAGTCATACATTCAGCTACAAACTCCATTCAAACTTCAAAATATTCAGCTATCTTTTGGCTCCATTCAGTGGGTTTCAAATGTTTCCTAGCATTCATAGTTACTTCACAATGACCCTTCAAAGGTCATGATGCATTTCAGCTCTTCAAGCCATTTAACATTGGTGTGTATTGGACGGAATGTTTCGGCTTAGAGTGGGAGATTCAAACGACAGAGCAGGGAGAGGGGGAAACAAGACCTGAGAAACTTCTGGGTAAACTGCTCTCTTGGCCACATTTTTTGAGCTATCAACACAAATAAGCCCTCAGCATGTAAGTAGTCTTGTCCTGCTTCTGACAAAGTGGTTTTTAAAGCAAAAGGATGGAAACACTTTTTCACAAAATGACCAACTGTCGGGCAAAGTCAGCTCCGGCACCCATGTACTCCAATGTTAATTCCTGAGGGGTTTTCTCAGAGATCAGTCAAATTTCCCTCATCTATATATCACTGTCATGGGCCTATTTCTGCATCTTTAGACATGAAATTAACACAGACAGCTTCCTCAGGGTCTCAGGATTCCTACGGTGTGATCATTTTTCTTATCGGCCCTTTGGTTTTGTCAACATTCTGCATTAGCAGTTGAGTACCAGCTTTTCATGAATTATTTCAACCATTTTCAGACATAAATTCTGTCATTCATGTTTAGCATTCTGCTGTAGCATTTCAGCGCGAGTTATTTAAGACTTCATTCAGCCATTTTCAGACATATCTTCAGTCATCCATGTTCAGCATTCTGCATTAGCAGTTCAGCGCAAGCTGCTTCAGCATTCTGCATAAGCAGTTGAGCACAAGCTTTTCAAGACTTAATTTAAATATTTTTAGACATAACTTCAGTCATTCATGTTCAGTATTCTGCTTTAGCAGTTCAGCACTAGCTTTTTACGACTTCATTCAGCCATTTTCAGACATACCTACAGTCATTCATGTTTAGCATTCTGCTTTAGCTGTTGAGCAAAAGCATTTCAAGACTTAATTCAAATGATTTCAGACATAACTTCAGTCATTAATGTTCAGTATTCGGCTTTAGCAGTTCAGCACTAGCTTTTTATGACTTCATTCAGCCATTTTCAGACAAACCTTCAGTCATTCATGTTCAGCATTCTGCATTAGCAGTTGAGCGCAAGCTTTTCAAGACTTTTTCAACCATTTTCAGACATATCTTCAGTCATTCAGGTTCAGCTTTTGTTGCATTAGCAGTTCAGCGCAAGCTGCTTCAGCATTCTGCATTCACAGCGCAATTTCTTCAGAAATTGCTTTTCTAGTTATTATTATTATTATTATTATGGGGCATGGGGTAAAAGGGGATCCGCTGCCTTGGGTTCTGGGCGAGTGGCACAGCGGGGGTCCTGCGGCGCCCTGGGGGATGCCCATGGCTTTATATTTACTTATTTACTTATTTGTTTATTTATTTAATCCTTTTTTTAAATTATTTTTATTTTTTTTATTTTTGGTGAGTTAGGCGGAAAAGGAGGGATATTTCACCACCTGAGTGGCTGGAGGCTCTGAGTGTGTTGTGATATGGTGCTGCCGTGTTGTGATGTTGTTGTGTGGTCGTCTTGTGGTGCTGTGGTGTCGTTGTGCTGTTGTGTGGGTATGGATGGATAGAATGTTTATGTGCGGGTGTCAGGGTCCACGGTGGAGGGCTAGTGAGCTGGGGTACAGATGATAGGGGTGGGTTGGGACAGGGGGTTGTGTACCAGGGACACTGGGTTTTTGGGGAGAGGACTTCTGTGGTCTCTGATGTCTGGCCGGGTGCGCTGGGGGGGCTTGCACCGATTCGCGATGGGTGGTGGCCTGGGCTGGGTCCGTCCTCCCGGGTACCTGGCCGAAACCCTCCTCCTCAGGGGTGAGTGGCCCTTGGGCACAGGTGACCCCGGGTCCTACCCCCTGCACTCGATCAGGGGCCCTGCGTCTAGCGGGACCTGTAGACCTCAGTCCCTGGCCCCCTGGGGTCCTCCCTCCGCAGTGCCGGGGGTCTGCCTCTAGCCTTCTCGGGACGCCCCCTCCTTGCCTCCTCCTGGGTTGGCGTGCTGCTGTCTCCATGGTGGTCTGTCTGGGCCCTGTGTTCTGTTGTGGCTGCAGGATGCCCGGGGATGAGGGCTATCTCAGTGCGTGTTTGGCCTCTGGGAGCAGCGGGGCCACATCTGCATGACCACACCTTGGCATGATCACCTGACCTAAATCAAACCCAATATTCTGTACTGCCACCTGTACCCCTATATGTGTAGGTGAGAATATGCTTCTGTGTATATTCCTATATACGTATATGTACCTTTATACAATTGTGGTTGTTGTGCTCACTGCTGCTCATAATTTCTCCAGTTCATCTCTCCACAGGTGCTTCTTGTGATTATGATGTCAAAGACCTCAGGATACTGTCTCTTTTCAGGCTCAGCAGCTGGTTGTTTGTTTTCTCCTGTCTAGTCTCTTCTCTACACTCTTTCCCTTTATCACTGTTTCTTTCCTGATATCACCCTGTTCTGGTTAAGCAGTAATCTTCAAACTTGGCAATATACTGGAGGGAAACTGTATGGATACATGTATGCGTATGTATATATATATGTGCATATATACGTATGTGCGTGTGTATGTATATATATGTATGTGTATTTATGTATAAAATATATATCAAAAACACTAATAAAGAGTATAATTTTAACACTCAAGGGGAGCCTTATACACTAACGGCTCCCTTTGGAAAAGCAAATGTGTTCTGCACAATAAGGCAGCCAGACCATAATTATGTTGTCGTGACGCTGAACAGGACAAGGGAAAAAAAAAAAAAGAAAAACAAATGCTAAAAGCTACACTTCATTAAGTGTCCTCATGAGGCTGGCTTGGAAGTTTGGCTGTATTTAAAGAAACAATAACCACATTTAAACTTGGTGTGAAACATGGCTTTGGTCTAAACAGCTTGTGTGCCTTTAGACACTGAACTGGGATTATTATTATTTTTTATTCAGCAGTGAAGACCTAGAGGTGATGTGAAACTGTTGAACTATGGGGTTAATACAGCTCACTGCAACTTAATTAAGAACAGGATAAGGGAAATAAGTTTGGTATTTTGCCGAACAAAAAGAAAACTGATCTGGCTCTTAGATCTGATCCTTCCACTCAGTTTGGATCAGTTTGCTAGAATCTGAGCTTTCCAACAAGCAGTTGAGGAGCAGAAAACAACAGGCACTGGTGTCTTAACGTTTTCATACAGACAGTCCATGGAAGAGTAAAAGTAAAAGTGGTTTCAGGGATAAAAAAAAAGATACCAAAGACAGAGTCCTCTCCCAGCTCATGGCCATAGCGCAGCATACAGTCCCCCAGCAGGCCTTCGGTCTGAGGGTAGCCGGTGGTCTTCACCTGCCCTCGGATCTTAGAGACTGTGTTCAGCATGTTCAGTTTGGCGCGAGAAGCTGCAGAGGACACAACAAGGATTTATTTCTACCATCTGTGCTTCACATAGAAATAAAAAACACTCTGAATCTCTCCCAATGCAACTGAACACCCAATCTGTGAGTGTTACCTGGGTTTGGCTGGAGGTATTCTGTCGTTTTGGACAAGAGGTCAAACACTGACTTGTTGGTCACCTCAATTTTCTGAAGGGAGATGGATAAGAGAGTGAAAAACTAAGAGACTTTCAGTGTGGCTACAGAGATTACACAGAGTTTGAGTTATATTTAGTTAAAGAAAACAATCAGCTGCTCAATTTCATCCTAAAACATGACAAACATGGGCTTTAAGGACATCCCAAGTTTGTTATGATTCTTACAACAGTAACCATCCACAAGTGGATTTATTCAACTGAAAATAATTTAAAACAAGCTTTATCTTTAGCATTGTGGGAACTGAAAACCAGAACAACCACACGACCCTCCAAAGCCATCAGACTCCTGGACTGGACTCACCCTCTCCATCTCCATGAAGTCCTCATCGAGCTTCGTCCCCTCAGCCCCACTGATCTTTTCACTGAGGAGCTAAACACAGACAGTGCACAGACACCGTTAGTAATAAACACACAGAAAGGGGAGGAGGTGGAGGTGGAGGCGAGGCGACGAGAACAACCTTTAAGATTCCCTAAATAGCAGATAACAGATAACAGTATTTTGCAACATTTTGATAGTTTTCAAAAATAACTTCAACCACATATTCACTAATAACAAAACAAACTAAAACAAAATCACAGAACTCCTTAAGAGAGCTGTGTAGAAGCCTGTAAGAGTTCATAACTGAATGACAGCCTGGAAGACTGTTTTTGTCCTCTTTTGCTGCCCCCTGCAGGGAAAAACAAGCATGGACTGTATAATTACTGTACCAAGTCTCTTTCTGAAACAGATTTTTGAAGCAAATCGGCTATTGCAGCCATATTGGAATTAATGGGCTTCAAGTACAGCTACAAGTTGCCTGTTAGTCACGTGACCTGAGCTGGGTCTCTGATTGGGTGAGCTCACGATCTTAATATTCTATAAAACTGGAGCCCGACCGATTAATCGGCCCAACCGATTAATCAGGCCGATTATGCCTCTCACCAATTAATCAACATCGGCCAAAATGTAGCCTATTATAAAAATTTTTGCTCCACAGAGATTCTGTCTCTCCTGCTCTTGTGTATCTGTGAGTTGGGCGGCACACTGCCTGAGTGCCCGGCCCCTGTGTCCACCATTATCTAATGTAAGACTAAAGAATGACGTTTTAAAGTTGTGTTAGTTGCTTTTTTGTGAGACAGAGACAAATGCTACTGATAATTCACACGACCGCCATTATTGAGTGTAAGACTATAATACAGCGTTTTAACGTTGTGTAAGTTGCTCATCGTGTGTTTACATTTTGACTGTTTCTTCCTACTTACTTTGTTTAAAGTTTGACTTCTTTATTTATTATTGTGTTTACAGCTTGTTCTTATTTATCATTGGTTAACACTACAGTTCTTATGTTGACAGTTTTATAATTAAAGTTCCCTGTTTTAATTTTATAGAGTTCTGTCTCTGTCTTGAATCATATGGGTATTATGATAATTTGTGTTCATATACAGTACATATCCTGTGTATATCAATCACCAGTATGAAGGCCAAGGAGTCAGGAGAGATTAAAACTACATCAGTTCATTCGTAATGTTAATACATGTTGGGATAAAAGAGTTTTTAAAGCGGTTCAGCCTGCAGCGGGGGACTCTGAATCTCCCCCCTGAGGGTAGCAGGTAATACTCTGTGTGGAGAACATGGGTTTGGTCGGACACAATTTTTTGAGCCTGGGTCATGAAAGATTGTTCAAAGATGGTCTGGAGAGAAGCGTGATTTTTGACATACATAATTTTCATTGCTTGCTGTACCAGACGGTTTAGCTGTGTCTTCAGCTGTACAGACAAGTTACCGTACCAGGCTGTGATTCCGTACCTTATAATACTCTCCAGGACAGCATGGTAAAACAACAGCATGACCTTCTGCTCAACACCAAAAGCTCTCAGTCTGCGCAGAAAGTACAATCTCTGCTGTAGTCTGGAGCAGAGACTCTCAACGTGAACCCTCCAGCTGAATGCATCGTCGATATGAACTCCAAGATATTTATAGGAGCTGACCTGAGTGATAGGTTCATTGTGGATGACCACTGGCCCCAAGTCATCCACAACTTTATGATTGAACTCCATCTCTTCTGTTTTCTTTACATTTAGCATCAAATAGTTAGAGTCACACCACTAATAAAATGACTGATCTCAGAAAGGTAAGCTGCTGGACTTTTATCTTTGTGTAGCAAACCGAGGATGGCAGTGTCATCTGAAAACTTAATGATGTAATTATCAGGGTGGACATTAATGCAATCATTTGTGTATAATGTAAAGAGCACAGGGGAGCTGACACATCCCTGGGGGGCACCGGTACTGGAGAGTCTGGGCTCGGAGAGGACATTGTTACTTTTTAACCTGCTGCACACGGTTAGTTAAAAAAAGACATGAACCATTTCAAAATAAAAGGACTGACGTTCATGTTCTTCAGTTTCTCAATCAGTAAGTGTGGTTGTAGCGTATTTAAACGCAGAACTGAAATCAACAAACAGTAAAAAAATATACGCTTTGGGGTCTTCTAGATGTTTAGTGACAAGATGAGTAAGGCAGTTAATAGCATCATCTGTGCCACGCCCCTGCTTGTTAGCAAACTGAAAAGGATCAAACAGTTCATTAACCTCCTTTTTAAGTAATGAGACCAGGATTTGCTCTAAACATTTGATCACGTTGGAAGTTAAGGTGACTGGACGGAAATCACTGTTTTCCCTTGGGCAAGGCTTTTTTGGTACGGGTGTTATACTTGTTTTCTTCCAGAGGGTGGGAACAATGTGCTCATCTACAGATTTCT
Organism: Halichoeres trimaculatus; assembly: GCF_033239565.1. Classification (NCBI taxonomy): domain Eukaryota; kingdom Metazoa; phylum Chordata; class Actinopteri; order Labriformes; family Labridae; genus Halichoeres; species Halichoeres trimaculatus. The sequence goes on along the minus strand of NW_027437181.1, from coordinate 41,912,077 downwards.
GAAAGATGGGACAGAAGGCACGAGTCAGTTCCTCTGCACAAATTTTAAGAAGAAAAGCAGAGATGCCATCTGGCCCTGTGGCTTTTTTGACACAGCTGTGTTTAAAAACTAACTGAACCTCATGGGGGTCGATAGACACTCTGGTGTCCTGATCACTGACACAAATAGATTTTAAAACATTGTCACACTGAAAAGAGAAGTCATGACTCTCAAATCTCATGAAAAAATTGTTCAATTCATTTGATTTTTGCTGGTCGTCAGGAGTGCTAATACTCTTTTTGGCTGGAGTCATATTAGTGATGGCTTTCATTGTGTCCCACAGCTTTTTGGTGTTCATAGTAGTGGTGGGCGATATGAAAAAAATCTTCTATCACGATATGGACTACTTTATATCACGATAACGATATACCACGATATACGTAACGGCATAGTTTTCAAAGAATAACTTGAAAACGAACTGTACAACATACTATAGAAATTGCTTACTTTTCCTCTCCCTTTATTTGGAAGTGACATGAAAATGTCACAAACTGGATTGCTGTACAGGAGTGCAAAAATAAATCATATACAAAAAAGGCATAGAGGCCGATCAACCAAAGCCTCCACTTTTGCATTTTCTACAATCTGTATCTTTGTAGTTCAAGTCAAAACAGTACATCAATAACAGTACCTAACATTATTGCCCTAAAGAGGCAAGTGGAGGTATCAAAGTATTAGTGAACAGAGCAGTATAACAACTACAGTGCCTAACATTACTGCCTTAAAGAGGCAGGTGGAGGTATCAAAATAGAAGTGCAGTCAGAGCAGTATAACAACAACAGTGCCTAACATTACTGCCTTAAAGAAGCAAGTGGAGGTATCAAATAAACAAATTGTTTTCAAGTTTCTTAAAACTGTAGCCTAACAGTGCAAAAAAAGACCAGCAATAATAAATATCAAAAGCAAATACCAAAATATATTAAGGCATCAACCATTGTACCTTGGTTATAAACAATATTGCACAAAGTAAAAATAGGCTACTTTTTAAAAGTAATGAAGGATTAACATTGATTTTAATTAACAATCCATATAAAATGAATTCACAGGTTTATGGCGAGAAAAGTAAGTTGGTCAACTCTCTCTGGCTTAAGACGTGACCTCTTGCATGTGACTATATTTCCACTCGCACTGAAGGCTCTTTCCGATGACGAACTTGTGGCGGGAATGCACAAGTACTTCTTGGCAAGCCTGGCAAGTGCTGGGAAGTTCATTTCATGCTGCTTCCACCATTCCAAAGGGTCAGCCTCCGAATCAGGCCCAGGTGCCTGGAGATAGGGATGGCAAAATTGAGAAATGCATATTTTGACATTACTAACTGAGTGTTGACTGAACCTTAAATAGGCCACGGGATTTAAAAAAAAACTGCCATAACATAGTCAAGTTTAAATAGGTAGCCTGACACTTCATTTAGGAGAGCCACAGTAGTTAGAGCGTAAGCATGATTGGTAAAAAAAAACACATTAAGAAATGTCTAAAAACTAGTAGCCTTTTGGAAGAGAAATATTTATTAAGCTTCAAATAAGACACTGGCATGAGTAAATGGCCAAACAAAACATTTTAACTGACATGATTAATCTGTTGATGTTGAAACTGTTGGTTATTGATTAAATGGCTATGGATTATCATCCCTACCTGGAGATACATGTTGAGCTCCAGTTCAATGGAGGCCCTGGTGGGCTGAGGTTGGGTGCTGCCTGCTGCCTTCCTGAAGTAGCTGCCCAAACTCTTCTTTATCTTCTTTGTTGGATGGGAAAGCTCTGGATCTGACTCAGCTGGTGGTGAGTGGGCTGTTTCTGTTGGTAAGGGGGTCTGTAAGCAGGCTAATGCTGCTGGTGCATGTTCAGGTGCCAACATTCCCTCCATCTCTGCTGCAGCTCTCGTCTTGATGAACTCCACCCGATCTTCCTTCGTGTAGGCCAGTTTAAACCGTGGGTCAACAAGTGTTGCCATGTCAAGGATGTTGTTGGTGGGCTCATCATCATACTTTTCATTAAGGTAGTTGAGGATGCCTTCTCTGATTGCCTCTGTGAGCTCTGTGTCCCCATCCTGCCGGCTGAGCACTTCGTTGTTGAAGAGGTGCAGGACTGGCTTCAGAAAGGAGACGCTGACGTACATCTCCCCTGACAAAGCGTCAGTGAACTCCACCAGAGGACCAAGTGCTTTGCTAACAGACTCAAGCAGTGCCATGTCTTGCCAGCTTGGCACCAGATGTCTCGCCTGAGTCAAGACAAGAGTAGGGGAAAGGGGTTTGTTTAATGAGGAGGTGACTATATGCTACACACACAATCAGAGTCAAAAATGACCAAAGTAGTGCATCATATACTTAGAGCAGTTGTCTCACCTTCTTGTCTGCGAGGAGGACCTGTGAGAGAGCCTTCTCCTGCTCCAGGAACCTTGCTATCATGTGCTGTCGCGAGCTCCACCTTGTTGGGGTTTCGGTGATGAGTTGATGGAAAGGCAAGCCCAGTGCTGCTTGAGCCTTGGCCAGGCTATGTTTCCTCTTTGTTGAGTTGGAGAAAGCACTCACCACCTTTTTGCAGATCCCAACTGCTCGTTCAACAGCTTGCTTCTTGGGTGCTGCAAGAGTTCGTAGAGCGGCATCTGTTGAGACAAAAAAGGAAAAGTATGCAAGTAATGTTTTGACAGCAATCTGTTTTTCCATGCATTCAAATTACAATTCATGTTTTACCTTGATTTTTTTTTATCAACATATTTATAATTAAAGAATTGTTCATACTACTGAGAGCAATTTTATTTATCATTTCATGCATTTAAATTACAATTACAATACACCTTTTCCCTGAATTAAATTTTATTATTTATTATAGTTATTGTTTATATTAACCAGAGCAATTTTATATTGTTTTTTGTGTAATTAAATTAATTTATTGCCTTAATGAATCATTATATATTTTTATTATATTTCTTAATGTTTTTTTGTCATTTTAGTCCACAATATTATTATTATGATTACTAATGGACTGAATTGATAATACTACTAGACTAGCAGTATATAAAAACAGTCACAGGATTAATACATGTTTTTACAACTACTATTATTGTTGTTACTACATTTCCCATTTAAATAGTAGAAAAGGTCATTTAAAAAAATTGCATTACACTTACCAATGGCACGCTGGAGACGGTGACCAAAGCACTGTAGACGTTCCCACTCAAGCTGTTCCAGTGCAGAGATGTTGTTTGTGGCATTGTCCGTTGTAACACATACTAGCTGGTTTTCTTCCAATCCCCATGACTCCAGTGCATCTGTCAAACCTAGACGTTGAATAGGGCAACTTAATTAATACTTTCCCACAAAACCACCACTACAACAGTACACGACAAATGACAGAGTAAATAAACAGGACAATACAAAACCAGCAAAGTATACACTGCAATACACATGTTGATAAATGAACTAGACCAAAAAGTACTAACAGCAGACAAGTAAATTATTTTAAAGTAGGCTACATACCCTGGGCTATCATAGCTCCTGTGTGGTCTTGTGGGAAGTAGGCCGTCTGTAGGCAGCGAGAACAGAGGGTCCAGTCGTTATCGATGAAGTGGATAGTTATGCACATGTAGGGCTCTGTCTGTCGGCTCGTCCACAGGTCAGTTGTCAGGGAATAATGTGCCACACGGTTGATTTCCCTCGCTACTTCAGTCCGACGTTCAGCATATAAACGAGGCACCTCGACTCGAGTGAAGTGCTTCCGACTGGGCATTATGTACCGTGGATCGGCTAGTTCCATGAGCTCTCGGAACACTGGCTTGTCAACCAGCTCAATTGGGAGGCCACCTTTACATATCAAACGCGTAACGCCATCACTGAGCTGTTGATGGCGCCGTGAATTTTTGTCATACGGTGTGCCTCGTGCAAAAGACTCCTGCAGGCTCCGTTGAGTGTAGTAGCGCTTCTTCGCCCGACATGGCCCCGTTTCACTTCTTTCTTTGCTCAAACGAAACTTTTGAATATCTGTGTACTCCCTCTCGTGTTTCTTCTGCAGGTGATAGAAGAGGTTTGTTGTGTTGGCGTCGGGCGATGGAACAACCTTGTGGCACAGTTTGCAAACCGCGGTTTTCTGCTCCGTGTCAGACCCGTTGAACCCAAAGTGTAGCCAAACCACAGACGTGCCCCCTCTTTTCGGCACAAGCTCGATTGGAGCTTCCTGGGACTGTGTATGTGTCCATTGTGACTGCGACAGAACTTTTCCCGAACTGTCCTCCTCCATGTTTACCTGTCCCTGCTCGTCTGCATGTGTTGTCGTTGGTTGAATTCAGCGTGTGGTACCACGTGACTAACGTAAAGCAGCGCAATGTCGCAAAATCACAGTCGCAGTACAGCCAATGCTGTTTAGATCCACTTTCATTGATAATACGGCGATATAAACGATGGTAGAAAAATGACACGATAGACAGTTTTCTATCGTATGTACAATATATATCGTCATATCGCCCATCACTGGTTCATAGCATGACAATTTTGTTCAATAATTTCCTTGTGTCTGTTCCTCGCTTCCCTGAGCATGCAGTTAAGTTCTTTTTGTATAATTTTCAGTTGCACCCTGTCCTGGTTTTTAAAAGCCATCTTTTAACGATTTATACACTCTTTAACTTCTTTGCTTATGTAGATTTTGTTGTTTGGGTACACAGCTATTTCCTTCTGAGGTATAACATTGTCCACACAAAACTGCATATAGTCTGTAACAGTCTCAGCAGCAGCATCCACATCCATCTCATGAAAGATACTCCACTCAGTCGCAAGAAAGCATCCTTTCAGAGCTTCAAAGCTGTCACGGGTCCAGATCTTGACAGTTTTGGTTTGTGGTTTGCTGCTTTTGAGAACAGTTCTGTAGGTGGGTATGAGATGGACTGAATTATGGTCTGAGTTTGACAGTGGTGGCTTAGCCCTACCCACATATGCATTATTCACATTGCCATAGCATTTGTCCAATATATTATCCTCCCTTGTACCACATTTAATGTACTGTTGGAAACCTGGGAGTGCTAACTCTAATTTACAATGGTTAAAATCTCCTAAAATAAAAACAGGTGCCTCTGGGGTGCGTAGTAGTTGATCGCGGACACAGTCAGAAATTTGAGCTGCAGCACTTGCAGCGTTACCGCTGGGTGGGACATATACAGTGCAAAGGATGATGCACCCAAACTCACGGGGTAAATACATCGGTCTCAGGCTCAAGCACATGAGTTCCACATCAGAGTTGCACAGGGTCTTACAGAGTGTGTACTGTCTGCACCATTTGTCATTGATAAAAACACAAACTCCTCCCCCTCGACTTTTCCCCGAAGCTTCGCTCCTGTCGGTGCGGATGAGAGAAAACACTCCAGTTCACATACCGCATCGGGGATATTCCGGTGAAGCCATGTCTCTGTAAAAACCAGCAGGGATGACTCCCGATACTCGTGGCAGACCCTGGTGTTTACTCGCAGCTCGTCCATTTTCCGCTGCAGCGCCCTGACGTTGCCGAGGATCACGGAGGGCAGCGGCGGTCTGTTTTTTCGGCGTCTAAGACGCTGGCGGATTCCTGCTTTCCTTCCCCTTTTCCGAAGCCGTGTCTTCCCCGGCACCGTTCAGAGATCTCCTCTGGCAGGTCAGGGGGAGGCAAGAGCCTCTTGGGTTGTAAAGCCAGCAGTGCTTCCCTGCAGTACAGGAGAGCTGAGGTGTTTTTGCCCCCGCGTGCAGGCATTGTTTGGCATGGCAGGAGCAGTCCAACGATGACTAAAAGTTCTACTAAAAGTTGTGCAAGGGGGGTCGGGCTCTACTATAAAAAAATATATATAAGAAACTATAAGAAAAAAAAATTCACCTCCTGTACAATGTGTGCTAATAGTAAAATTAGTGATTCAGAGAGGAGACGTTTTTTGAATCAGGCTGTGAAAAGGTTAATTTCTGCTGTGAAAATGGCTTTTTTTTGGCTTGGTGTGAAAGTGATGCTGTTTAAAATATGGACGTTGTCTGAGCAATGTTACCCGTCTGTTCCTGATGCAAAGTAATGAAACTGACTGTAGGTGGGGGCCATGTTGGAATATGACGCGGGCTTTGAGCTAACTTTCTAGCAGCTGTAGGGCGCCAGTCAGTCACGTGAGCTGAGCTGTGTCTCTGATTGGAAAAACCTGTCATACTAATATCCTATGAACTGCTGAGATAGAAAAAAAAAACATCCTCCACACAGTGCTGATGGAGAAATTGGTGTTCCACCAGGCTGTAAATATGTTTTAAATGCTGTCATAGTCTGTTATTTTTGGGTTGGTGTGTATGTGGTTTCTGGTCTTTCTGCAGCCAGCCTCCAGCACATTCATGATGAGCAGCAACTTTTGGCACTTCCACATAGGCTTAATTTTTCTAAACTGGATGTTGGCCCTTAGCGGAGATGGTGTTTTTAGGTGGATGGCAAAAACAAAAGTTTGGGAAACACTGAGGAATCCTGTGTGAGGCAACTGTTTAAAGGGGACATATCATTATTGTTTCTCCTTTTCACTATGCCAGACTAGGATGCCTGTAAAGCATTTCTGCCCTCAGTACAAGTCATTTAGTTCCTTCATTGCCCCACAATAGCATTCTCAATATCCTCATTTTAGGCCATTCTGAAGATCTCGTTGAAACGCTCCGTTTCCAGAATGACCTCCAGTAACCTTGCAACGTCACAGCTCTTTGTGCTCTGATTGGTCAGTTCTATCAGAGGTGCGGAGGGGGAAGAGCCAGGGGGCGGTTTTTGCAGCATGGCAGTATTTACAAAATCGCCACACTGGATGGGGTAGACCGAGCGAGTTTGCTGTTTGCCAAAACTTCACCGTAAGGCATTGATAGCACTAATAAAATGGCAGAGTGTAGGATAGGTCCTTTTGTATTGGACCCCGAGTCAGACCTGGACAGTTCTGCAGCTCAGGAGGAAGAAAATCCACCTGGACACAGATCATCTCAGGACGCTTCAGTGTGGTGAGTCAAACCGGTACTGTAACATGTATAGTTTATACGTTTATACTCGGCTCTTGGTGGGTGTATCCCTCGGTGGCGGTTGTGTGACTAACTGACATCACAGAGGAGGAGCTGCTTCATCAGAGCACTCCAATAAAAAGAAAGGATCCTCAAGTTGTCATGAAGGTCGAAATTGCGGCCAAATGTCAATGACCTATTTTCAGAGGCATCAAATCTCGTTCTAGGATATCAGAAAAAATACAATATCTCACTTTTTGAAAATTCAGGGGGTGTAAGGTCTTGTTTTCAAATCTATTATATTATATGTAAGTATTAAATCAGGGATCAGCATGATATGTCCCCTTTAATTAAATCAGCAATCATTAATAAGATGTGCATGTGCCAAGAACACAAGTTGCCAGTTTGTTGACATCTGCTTGGTGCTGTTAGTTCATACTGCTCGCATACAGATACTGCTGTTTTTCATTACAGTTTTTCTTGATTGTTTACACACAATTTTTGGTGCCTGAGACACAATGACCACAACATATAACCAATGCACCAACTCCATGAACCAAGTCTGCTAAACTATAAGCACAATTCCTGCTTTACACTCAGACTGCAGATCTACAACACACTTTTTTCAAAACACTACACACAATTCTCTGAGTTTTGGCACAATTTTCATGAAGTGAACTTCTTGTTTTCACAAATAACACAATGCCACTCAACACAGTAAAATGAATATTCCTATAATGCACACTGACTCATCACATGGGTAAACACCTGTCACACAATTTTACAATTAGCAATCAGAGCTTTAGCATAAAAGGGCAACAGGTGAGTTCCTCTGTTTTGGAACAATGAATGCCAACAATGAAATCATAATCTCTGATGAGATCAGGGCCACTTTGGTTGACCATGTGGTAAACCATGGTCTAACAATGAGGGAGGCTGGGCAAAGGGTGCAGACAAATTTGAGCAGATACACAGTTGCATCCATCATCCGGACTTTCCAAAATGAAAATAAGTAAGAAATTTAGTCTTACTAGTATTAGGAAATTGTTGTACTACAATTCAACACAGCACTCAATGAGTACAGTATTACAGTATTGTCAGTGGACTGTTCTGAAGGACTGTAAAAAAGTATAGTGTTTATTTGAGAAATGTATTCCTTCTTTTTATCCCTTCACAATATTTACGATATTTCACTCTCTGTATTGCAGAACTGAAAGACGACCATCAAGAGGAGGTCGGGAGCGTCTACTGTCTCCTGAACAGGAAAATCAAATTGTGAACATGGTCCTAGAGAATAATGCCATTACACTACCACAGATACAAAGAAAAGTACTAGAAAACAATGACATTTTTCCAAATGTTGGTAGAACAAGTTTATCCACTCTGGACTGTGTCTTGTGAAGAAATTCCCTAAAGATGAAACAAGTCTACAGAGTTCCATTTGAACACAATTCAAACAGAGTCAAAGAACTGTGATATAACTATGTGCAAGTAAGTCCTCTACAATCCTGTAACTGATGCATACCCTGAAAACTGTAAATATTATACATGTTTTAGTATTGGAATCATAATGAATGTATTTCACAATAGTGACCACTCCATGTCTATTTCTGATATTATCCTGTGTGTTTCAGAGAGTCCTTGAGCTAGAGGTGGCTGCAGTGGAGCACCAGTTTGTCTTTATTGATGAGGTTGGATTCAGCCTCACAAAAAGACGTAGAAGGGGAAGGAACATCATCCGTCATTTTGTGTTCTGAGTCAAAAAAAAAAAAAAAAAAATCTAAAATATTTTGCAAGAAGTGTCACACTGAACACAAAAAGGCCAGAGTCATGATGAATATTATGTAATCACAGTGTTTTACACTGAGCATATTAGTGTTCAACTGGTTCATATAATTGTTTGTTCATATAGTGGTTTGTGTGTGTCATTTGGAGACAAAACACCATTTTGAGAAGAATTAAGAATGTTTTGGATGTAAAATTTCATTTTGCAGGAGATTTGAGGGGTTTTGAGAAATGTGTGAGTGATTTTTTGATTTGTGTGTAGAGTTCTGAGAATAAGAGGTATCCTTTCAGAAAATGTGTGTAAACAATTGAGAAAAACTGTGACATACCAGAGAGAAAAGCAGACTAGGTCAATTACAGAAGTGATATGAAGAAACACATCTGACAGACCACCTGAACGTAACGTGAGGGATTTCAAATTCAGTGGATGGTGTCTTAAGTTTACAGAGTCAGTAATAAAAAAATTATGTTTGATCAGTGTGACTGTTGCATAACCTTCCTGAACAGATGCTTTAGGACACAACAAACATATTTTACACCAAGTCCTGATGTCAGTGACTCATAGTTTCACATCCACGTGTGTTTGAAAACGTGTGCACCGTGTTTAGTCATGCTGAATAAGGAGTTCAGCATAATCATCTTTCCGAGTCCCCCTCTGAAAAAGTGGACCATAAACAGTTTGAAACAAATTGTGCAAACAGAGGAAGCAGGCGTTGCTCTGTGAATGCTTTCTGCTCTCACACCACTTCGTAAAGCAGGCAGAAATGATCAGCTGTTGGACTGGTTTCTGTTTGGACTAACAGAGATTTCTAATGTGTGTCACACAGAGGACTGGCACCGTGACACCTTTCTCTGTGAGATTTAAAGAGGATTAAAATTCTGCGAGCACAAATAGTGGACTAACACTGAAAGATTTAGGTCATATAGCCATTTAGGAGGGAAAGAGCTGACAGACCAATCACTGACTTTGTTCAACAGCTGAAAATGGCTCCATTCTCCTCTGAGGAGCTCTTATAATCAGGCTGAAGATGAATTCTGTTGCCCCATATTTCATCAACAAACCCAGTGATATCAAAATACATTAACATTAAATCCTCTAATTATTCTGCTTTGTGTGCCTGTTTTTCACTACTCTGTAATATATTTTATTGTTTTATTATATTGTTTTACCGGTGTATTGTTGGTGACCATGTCTATCTCTTTATGAGCACAGTGTACCCATCTTCTGATGGAGACTTCCAGCAGGATAACGCTCCATGTCATAAAGCTGGAATCATCTCAGACTGCTTTCTTCAACATGACAATGAGTTCCCTGTACTCAAATGTCCTCCACAGTCCCCAGATCTCAACCCAATAGAGCACCTTTGGGATGTGGTGGAACGGGAGATTCTCATCAACTGTGTGATGCTATCATGTCAATATGGAGTAAAGCCTCAGAGGAAGGTGTGAGGGAGTGAGTGTATTCACAAACTGTATATGATTACAACATTTCTCTCCTTGACGAACTATGACTGGTGCTGTATAAAGACGTCAGTCCTCAGTAGTAAAACTGGAGCAGTGTGGGAAACTGGCATCATCTCTTTCCGTCTGCTACATTGTCTAGTGACAGTAAATGATGACAGCAGCTCTGGAGTAAGTGTTGCTGCTGCCAGGTCTTACGTACGCAACCAGACCGGATCAGCAAACAATGTACTGTAATGAGACTTCAGGGAGCAGGGGAGGGGGAGGAGGACGGCTTGTAAACAGTGTTCATTCTGGTCACACATATGTTGCACAAGTACAGGTTTAGCAAAAAGGGAAACATTTCATCAGCTCTACAATCTGAAGAGTCAGAGAGAGAGAAAGTGAACACAGGGACCAAGCAGGAACCAAGAAGTTTAACAAACGTCTTTCTGCAGAGCTCCTTGTGTTATAAAGCTCAGTTTGTTGCTGTCTCATGATCACCTCAGGGATGATAGATTGAACTCCCTGCCCTGGGAGGAGGAACACACGAAGCAGCTCTTTAAGACTCTGTTCCTGGATAGGAGTGACTGAGGAACATGTTCTCAGAAATCAGGTCAGCAGCGTATGAAAGTAAACAACCGCCATCAAAGAAACCCTGAGGAAATCTGCAGCTTTGTGTTTCTCCGTCCAGCTCTAGTCCAGCCCAACTTCCTACAACAACATCCCCAACACAGCTCTGCAGGGAAGTGGGTGTGTGCTCTAGTGTCACAATCCAAACTGAGTCCATCTCCTCTCTGCTGTCATGGTTATCTTATCACTGACACATATCAAGAATATACAATCCTACGATACTTTCCATAAAAATCTACTGATATGGAGTAGCTGCTCTAGCTCTGGGTGCCAAATGGAACAAAAAAATAATTCATTGCTAAACAAAGAACAACATGGATTTTTTTTAACAGCAAATCTAATTGTAAAAGTTTAAGTAATTACACCAAGCTGGTTTTGTTTAGAGATGGGCCGATTCACTTTTTTTTACATTACGATCCAATTTGATCTTTTGAAATTTAATTGTGCTGATACCCGATCCATACCCATACAGTAGGCAATGTAGTAAAACTTAAAACAAACAAAACATTCTCATTTTCAAGCCATTTATTAAATAGCGTTGCAACAACCTGAGTGTAATATGTAATGGCATGATATGTAGGGATGCACCGATCCAACTTTTGGGCTTTGGGTATCAGTCCATAGCGATACTGATCCGATACCAGTGTTGAATAATAACCTGCATGCTCTACTGTGGGATAAGACTGGTAATGTTTTGGGTAAAAGGTAAAAAAGGAGTAGATGGAAAAACTGAAGTAAATATTTAAACTATAGAATATTTAAATGTTTAGCACTATTTTGGTAAAAACAATGCTTCAGAATGTACAGAAATTCTATTAAAATGTAAACTTTTATACCCTGTAGACTGGTAATTAGGGCTGCACGATATTGGAAAAAACTGACATTGCGATTTTTTGTGGGTTTGCAATATATATTGCATTATTAAAGATAGAAGAATTTTTACCAGATGACTTGAATAGCTCTGTTTGGGAAGAATTTAGCTGACTCACAATGACACCATTGTATTCCTATTATACCATTTAATCCAGGCTAAGGGGGTTTATCTGTGAATGATGAAATTAGCTGTATAGGAAAGGGATCCAGGAGGCCATGTCTCTGTACAAAATAGAATAGGTTTCAATTTCAGTTGCTTTTTTTTCCATTTCTCCAATAAATTGGGAAAATGCGATAGTCACATCACATGCGCGATGTGACTATTGCACATGCGCATATCGCGATGGCGATGTTCAAATGATATATTGTGCAGGCCTACTGGTAATACAGCAAAAAAATATATCAAAGGTAACATTTTAACTCAAGTAGCCAAGAGTTCCAGTGATTAAAGGCAGTTGGCAGCTGTTTGCCTGGAATCGGCCCCTTTCCCACCCATACCGATCCAGCTTTGAGGGGCACCAATACACCGATACCCGATACCAGGATCAGTATCGGTGCATCCCTATTTTTGTTAGAGCTCTTTCAGTTTGATGCAGAACCAGAGGTAAAGCAAACCAAAAATGAACAAAACACACTATACGTGTCTTCTGTTTTGTTGACTACCTGAACATACATCCCAGCACAGCAACTTTTACTACGGGCTCCTTAAAAGGAGAGGAGCAGGAGGAGCAGAGTCAGCAGAGAGTGACCTTGTTAATAAGCACACATCACAGCAGCTCTGAGGAGAAAACACATTTTGGTAGATGGTGACATAAATGTGTTTGATAGCACCTCCTCTCATCCTCTGACCACACAAAGTGCTTCAAATTTCACGTCACATTAAAGTCCCTGTGAGGAGTTTCAGAGTGATCTTGAAAGAGTCTCCCTTCTTTACTGGATCCTAATCCACACTTTAAAATGAGATCACTTCATCACAGTGTGTGCTCAACTCCAGGCCAAAAGGTGCCGCTGTGATCTAATTGAAACAGATCCACCTCCCAGTTTCTTTAGCTTATTCATGCCACATTCACAAACTGATAGCACAGCCACTCGGGGGAGTTTTTGGGTTGAATATCTGTCCCAGGACTAGTGTTGCTTCAGTCAACGAAAATTATGACTAAATATCTACGTCAACCTTTATCACGTGACGGAAGCAGGAGGAGACGGGACGTGAATGGTGGTCATCTGACTAAAACTATAATTAAATATATAATGTAATATTGTTGACGATAAAAAAACGGGACTAAATGTGGTTTACAAGATGAAAACTCTGCTAATATACGTTAGGGCCGCAACGATTAGTCGACGTCGACGAAAAAAAAAATCGACGCAAATTTTAAAAGTCGACGCGTCGTATTATTGTTTTTATTGTCGTTGTCGCATGGTGAAATCAAAAACCAGGGGGTAATACTCATTTGTAACTTCAGTTCACAGCATGAGGAGCTGTGTTATTTGATACTATGATCACTAAGTTCATTCATGAGGAATATTGATAAGGAAAAATCTCCACTCCCAGAGAGCGCTGCGTGCTGACATAGGCTCTGCGTCTCCGGCTTGGACAGCCTGACAGCTCCAGGAGTTTAGCGTCTGATAACGTGATTTAGACAGTCTCCTTCACTCTCTGTTACTGACAGTTTTTCAGGATCTGAGCCACAAACTAGTGTCAAAACTCCCCTAACTTTTGAAAAGAGAGGACATTTATCTGAAGGGGCTCTCACTCTCAAGCTTACACTGCAGCGGTAACACTCAGCGGTGTGGAGGAGGGGTGGAGTGTGCATGAGCGAAGTGGAAGTAGCGCATGTAGAGAAACAAAACTAAACGTGTTGTTATGGAGAGCTGGGAGAGAGTCAGACGGGATCATACAGAGAGCAAAGCAAGCCCCAATAAGCATGTAAAAATTAGAAAACAAGCCCAAAGTCACTAATAAGCAGTCTGTTCAACACTGCACACAACTTCATTTCCCTGTTACCTGCTTCATTCATTTTGAGATTTAGCCTATTTATTTTTTTGTATAGCCCAGTACTTGTATTTTTTTATATCATCGTGAATGAAATAAAGACAAACAAACAAACATGACACAGGGCTGACCAATCAGAGGAGAGAACCTAACTCTGGGTAAATGCAGTGAAAATGCAACACACAGGTTGAATTATAAAGGTCTGCACATTTTAAAGGCCAAATTAGTTTGAAACTCAAAATAATCGTGATTAATCGACCAATCGAAAAAATCAATAGATTAGTCGACACTAAAATTAATCGTCAGATGCAGCCCTAATATACGTCTTCATTGTCATTAACCAAAACGATATGGGACGTAATGTCATTGCGTTATTTAGTATCACTTTTATCTTGTATCATTTCCATTTCCTGGGTAGCAGTTCAGCGGCTGCATCAGGTCGTACTGCGCAGACGCAGGCGACGTCACTTCCTCTATCCCCCCACTCGAGGGGCATTATGTGGAAGACGGAGCTACGGATAGTAAAGTATAACAACAACTGAAGAAACAAAGTTAAGTCTGACACAAATTCAAATCAGAGCATCTTCCGTGTCTGGAATTGAATGTATTCTTGAGTCTATAAGGTAACAATAATATAATTATAAGATATCCATGTTTGACTTGTGAAATGGATGAATTAAAGAACATTTTGTTAATATCTACTCCATACTGAGTACTTGTACTAAATTAAGTGGGTTAAGTAGAATTGCATTGCTCAAAAGAGATGAGATTAAAGTACAATCTTCATTGACTAAAACTAGACTAAAATGTCATCAGTTTTCATTGACTAAAACTATACAAAAATAATCATGGAGAATTCTGACTACAATAAGACTAAATTGCTCAGACTTTTAGTCAACTGAAACTGGACTTGACTAAAAGGAGTATAAATGTGGCTAAAACTAATAAAAACTAAAATAATAGTTTGACACAAAGACTAGACTAAAACTAAAATTAAAACAGGTCGCCAAAAACAACACTAACCAGGACACTTTGTAATGTGGACAGCCGGACAGGTATCAAGCTCTATCCTTCCAATTCAAAGACAGACAATCCTACACTGACCCCAAAAGTGAGTCAACCAGTGCTTGATTTGAGCAGGTTTGTGTGGGTCAGCCTGACCCTGCTGGGACTCAGCACTTACCCAGCGGAGGAGCTGTAACTAAACAAAATGAGCATCTCAACACATCAGAATATCAGAAAAAAGATGAGGATTTTTCCGTGTCTCATGGTAAAAGAGTCTGAATCATTAATAAACTAACTTTTGAGAAGCTGAACATTTTTCTATTACAGATTATTTTGTTGTTATCGCTAAAAAGTGTCGTAGTAATAATGGGATTCTGTGCCCCTTAGTGCCATTTTCATCAAAACCAGCCAAACAATTCACCCCATGGACACTTAATGTGCAAAATGTCACTGTTTTTGAATAAATTACAAAGTTTCTGTCAATGAGCAGAAAATACATTAAACTGTTCAACACTACTGGCCTCAGAGAGTTTAATGCATACTAAATGTGTTAATGCCGAGCTTAATACAGTGAATGTGAACTGGAGACATGCTAGAGGTCTACAGGCTGATGGAAAGTACCAGAAGAAGTTTGGTTTTAAAATCCGCTGCAGTGCATCCACAGTTTGACCAAACATTGACCACCGCCATCACTTTTAGCTGTACTGACACCACCACAACAACACCACAACAACAACTAGTTATCATCTGCATCATGAACAGCTACATTTGATGTCAGGTGGTTTAATAAGTACAGACACAGAGCTGTGGGTTCAGACCCACTCTTCCTGTTCGTGTTCCTGTTTCCTGAAGCTTGGTGTGGGTATCAGATCCCCTGGCTTCATCGCAGGGCTGCCAGGAGTGGGAGGGTTTGAGGCACCAAGTGGGTCAGAGCCGGGGTAAAATTAGCCGACTGGTGGAGAAATGAGCCCAGTCTGCTGCTGGAGGCTTTCTGTCTAGGACAGCTAGAGGAAGGGTGGGGATGAAGGTTGGATAGGATTCTGATGTCTTTGTGCTCAGTGGAAAGATGGAGTGAAACCACAAGTCAATTGAGTATGGAAGGATGTTTACAACTAGATATATCAACGAAAAAAGGATAAAACTAAAAAAAAAAACCTCAAAATTACAAACTTCACACAGAAAGGTATAAAACAGAACTGTGGCTGGACTAACCTGCTGTCGACTTTTTGCAGTATTTGTAAGCCAGCCTGTGGGGGTCTGTGCCTGTGATTAACTATAGAAATATCTGACAGCAGAGAAGGCATCTCATAACACAGTACACAAAGACCAAGTAGATCAATTTATCATCTCAACCAGAACAATGCTTGATGCGACTATGTTCACCAAACTACAGAAATACTGCACATTTTTTATAGTAACATAAATAAAGTTTATTGTTATAATTTCCCAGAGCATTGAATCCAAGACAGTTTAGTCCCTGTCTGTTTCCCAGCTCAACATGTCCACTTGCAGTCATTTCATTGATTGTGTGAGTGCTCACAGATCTGTTTTCTTCCACTCTGAAACAGATCTTTACCACTGACTGACTGAGGCATGGTCTCAGTGATGCCATGCACTGGTTTCTGATAGTGATGTGCGCTCAGTTTGTGTGTTGCTCTCTCATCTTGTACACATGACTGGGATACAATTCTAAAAGGTAAGCAGGCTAACCCGTCACAGTAAAAATGTAAGTATTTTCAGGGTGTAAGCCCAAAAAAGTTGTAATGCATTAATCAAATATATTTCTTAGGCCTGTTAGCTGTTACTAAAGACGTAAGATGAGGGGGGCGCTGAGTGTGTTGTGTTCTGGTGCTGCTATGTTGTGATGTTGCTCTGTGGTCGTCTTGTGGTGCTGTGGTGTCGCTGTGCTGTTGTGCCAACGTATGGGTATGGATGGACAGAATGTTTGTGTGCGGGGTGCGGGTGTCAGGGACTTGGTAATCCTCTGGCCAGCTGGGGGACACCAGGGACACTGGGTTTTTGGGGAGAGGACTTCTGTGGTCTCTGGTGTCTGGCCGGGTGCGCTGGGGGGCTGGCACCGACTCGTGATGGGTGGTGGCCTGGGCTGGGTCCATCCTCCTGGGTACCTGGCCGAACCCTCCCTCCTCCTTGGGCACAGGTGACCCCGGGTCCTACCCCCTGCACTCGATCAGGGGCCCTGCGGCTAGCAGGGTCGGTGGGCCTCAGTCCCTGGCCCCCTTGGGTCCTCCCTCCGCAGTGTCGGGGGCCTGCCTCTAGCCTTCCCGCGATGACCCCTCCTTGCCTCCTCCTGGGTTGGCGTGCTGCTGTCTCCGTGGTGGTCTGTCTGGGCCCTGTGTTCTGTTGTGGCTGCAGGATGCCCGGGGATGAGGGCTATCTCAGTGCGTGTTTGGCCTCTGGGAGCAGCGGGGCCACATCTGCATGACCACACCTTGGCATGATCACCTGACCTAAATCAAACCCAATTTTCTATACTGCCACCTGTACCCCTATATGTGTAGGTGAAGATATGCTTCTGTGTATATTTCTATATACATATATGTACCTTTTTACAATTGTCGTTGTTGTGCTCACTGCTACTCATGATTTCTCCAGTTCATGTCTCCACAGGTGCTTCTTGTGATTATGATGTCAAAGACCTCAGGATACTGTCTCTTTTCAGGCTCAGTAGCTGGTTGTTTATTTCTCCTGTCTGTAGTCATTTGTTCAGTTGTTGTGGTTGCTCTCTACTGTTGTTTTGTTGTCTCTCTCTCCCCCTCTGTCTAGTCTCTTCTCTACACTCTTTCCCTTTATCACTGTTTCTTTCCTGATATCACCTTGTTCTGGTTAAGCAGTAATCTTCAAACTTGGCAATATACGGGAGGGAAACTGTATGGATACATGTATGCGTATGTATATATATATATATATATGTGCATATATACGTATGTGTGTGTATGTATATATATATATATGTATGTGTATTTATGTATAAAATATATCAAAAACACTAATAAAGAGTATAATTTTAACACTCAAGGGGAGCCTTATACACTAACGGCTCCCTTTGGAAAAGCAAATGTCTTCTGCACAATACGGCAGCCAGACCATAATTCTGTTGTCGTGATGCTGAACAGGACAAGGGGATAAAAAAAAAAAAAAAAAAAAAAAAAAAAAGGCATAAGATGACGCAGAAACATAATTAAAGAACCCTTTTTATCTTTGCATATTTATCCTGTTAATCAATTTAAAGATTGGACATATTTTAGATTGGTTCACCATGGCTTGTTCCTCCAAAAAATGGGGTCGCCGGAAAAAAGAGTTTGGGAAACACTGCTCTAAATGATATACAGTTGGTTGGGAATTACTTTTTCCTCTGCCTCCTCTGGTAAGTGCGTAATGTGTAAGTCATGCCTTTTAGCCCTTCAGCCTTTTCACTTTTAGTACCCACCGTATGGCTAAAGTATCCACTGGTTGTTTGGCAAAGTGTTCAGATGAATTTTGAGAATTTTACAAGTAATAAGTCTCAAAAGTCATTGCACATGAACCAAACAACATGACTGGTCTTTTCAAAGATTTTAAGCATGTTAAAGCTGGTTCAAAAAGTTCAACCCAATGCAGAGATGATGTTTGGGAGAGTCCATCTCACAGCCCCCACAGTGGATCAGGAGGGAAATCATTCTGGACCAACAGGAGAGCATTCCAGTTTGTCTGGACTTTTAGTCAGTAGGAAAGGAATGCAGACTGTCCAAAGAATGTAAAAAATAAAAGTGCGGTGCTCTCTGGCTCTCTGGATGAGATGATTTGCTGGACTTACGTACACCAGTCTTTTGTAGTGTAAATGTGCATGTTAAACAAACAATAGTGTTATGACTGTCTCCCAGAGGAGAGAGTCAAAGAGGCAGAGAAGGGGACAGAAAAACACTGACTCCAGTAGTGAAACAGAGGAAGGGTAGCAGACAGTAAAACTGTACACACCCTCAAACATTAAAAAAATAATAATTTTACTTTTACATTTTGCTAAAGACTCAGATATTTTTATCTCTGACTTAATCTCTCAGAACTGACATACAAAGTGAAACTTTAACAGCAGGTATTGAAAGATGCCTGTGTTGGTTCAGCTGGGGGTTCGATGTGTGAAACCTGGAGCCAGCCAGAGGCTTCCAGCTGAGACAAAAGTCCAAACATGACTTTAATCATCGGTTTGAGACGATTTTACAGCCGGGAGTGGAGCTTCTTTAGATTATAGCTCTGCACACATTTTTGAACAAGCTGCAAGATGGACATGCACATCATTAAAGGTTTCTAAAGAACTGGTGGTGACATTTTGTGATGGTGCCATCCATCATCAGCTCATCCATCCACCAATCTATCTACCCTTTCATCCAACATCTATCCATCTATGTACCCATCGATATATCCATCCACCAATCCATCCATCAATATACCTAGCCATAATCCATTCATCCATCCATCATTTATCAATCTTTCATCCACAACCTATCCATCAACCCATCCATCTGTCCATCTATCCATCCAAAATCCATTTATTCATCCACTAATCATCCATTTATCAACCCATTACCCATCAATCCCCCTACCCATCATCCAACCATCCATGTTTCATCCACTCATTCATCACTCACCCGTCCATTCGATCTAGTTACTACCAACCCATTGATCATCCATTTATTCATCAACCCACCATCTGTCATCCATCCATTGGTCTGTCACTCATCTTCTATCCATCACACTACACTTTTCTGTACTTGTGTCATCTTTCTGTAGTCTTTGTGTTCTTGTCCCTCTTTTATGCATTCATTCATTCATTTCACTGTCTTTACCTTAATATCATATCAATCTCTTTGTGTCACTTCCATCTTTTTCTGTCGCTTTTATCACTTCTTACTTTTTCAGTTTTTTAAAACAGCATTCATGCTTTTACAGGTTTGCCCCTCCATCAATCTGAGCCCTCCTCATCGTGTTTTTTCTGTGTTCTTTGGTTGTCATGCTGTTGGCTACTTAAGAAAAGAAACATGTAGTCAAGCAATAACAGCTCAATAATTCAAGGCTTTTGCTTATTACTCCAGCTGCGCTGTGGTGCAGTGGTTGGTGCTGCTGCCTCACGGCAAGAAGGTCACCAGTTCTAATCCTAGTTTGTGCCTTTTTGTTCTGAGATTGATGATCCCCCTGTGAAGGTTGCCTCCGGCTTCCTCCCACAGTCCAAAAACATGCTCATCAGGTTGACTGGGGATTCTAAAGGTAGGTGTGAGTGTGTGAAGGGGGTGTCTGTGTGTGTCAGCCCTGTGACTGATCGGAGGCCAGTCCTGGGTGTACCCCGCCTCTCGCCTCGAGGTAGTTAGGAAAGGCCCTGAACAGGCTGAGCAGTACAAAATAAATGGATGAATAAATGAATGAATGAATGAATGAATGTATGCTTAGTGAACACAAGTTTGATTAGGAAAGCAATCAGCTCAGCACGGTACAAACAAATGTTTTAACGCCACATAAACCAACAGTAAACTTCAACTTTCCATATGTCCATCATCAAATCAAATCAAATCAAATCAAATCAAATCAAATCAAATCAAATCAAATCAAATCAAATCAAACTTTATTTATAAAGCAGTTTTCCTACAAAAAGATGTAACACAAAGTCAAATTATAAAACATCGACATGCCCTTCAACCCAACCATCCTTTGCCACACAACCATACAACCCACAGTCAACAGGTCATATACACACACACACACACACACACACACACACACACACACACACACACACACACACACACTTATGTTTATGAGGCTGGGAACAGATGAACCAGTTTAATGTTTATTAAAATGTGTGAAGTCACATAGCATTAGCTGACGCACTTAACAACACTGACACATGTGTTGTGTGTGTGTGTGTGTGTGTGTGTGTGTGTGTGTGTGTGTGTGTGTGTGTGTGTGTGTGTGTGTGTGTCTGTGTGGTTGTTGAGCTTGTTGAGGAAACTTCTGTTTCAGTGCGCGTGTAGGGACGCAGAGGCAGCTGACAGTCCAACACACAGCTCAGTTATTCTTCCTCTAACCAGTATGGAAACCCATGCTACAAAACCCTGGATCCCAGGTTAGTGTAGGAAACTCAACAAGGCTGTGTGGCTGTGGAAGTGTAGAAAACTTAGTGTGTTAGGAAGGTTGGGTCAGAAGGATGAACATAAAAATGAATTTCCCTTATTAAGAAGAAATACAGCAGGACAGGATGATGTCTGGACTGATCTCCTTCTTCGTGCCTGGTTGGAAGCTGCCATCACAGGTGATTACCTGGTTAGAGACCAGCCCAGAGCAGACACACAGTCCTTGTTATCATTGGCTGTTGTTAGCAGTGAGGTTAGCTGATGAGGCTGAGCGGCGGCAGATTAAATCATTATTCTTTCAGCCTGGAGATATGGCAACAGACTCTTAAAGGGAACATATCATGCTGATCCCTGATTTAATACTTACATATAATATAACAAATTTGAAAACATGACCTTACACCCCCTGAATTTTCAAAAAATGAGATATTGTATTTTTTCTGATATCCTAGAGCGAGATTTGATGCCTCTGAAAATAGGTCATTACCTGTTGGCCGCGAGATTTTGACCTTCATGACAACTTGAGGATCCTTTCTTTTTATTGGAGTAATCTGATAAAGCAGCTCCTCCTCTGTGATGTCAGTTAGTCACACCACGCCACCGAGGGATACACCCACCAAGAGCCGAGTATAAACGTATAAACTATACATGTTACAGTACTGGTTTGACTCACCACACTGAAGCGTCCTGAGATGATCTGTGTCGAGGTGGATTTTCTTCCTCCTGAGCTGCAGAACCGTCCAGGTCTGACTCGGGGTCCAATACAAAAGGACCTATCCTACACTCTGCCATTTTATGAGTGCTATCAATGCCTTCGGTGAAGTTTTGGCAAACAGCAAACTCGCTCGGTCTACCCCATCCAATGTGGCGATTTTGTAAATACTGCCATGCTGCAAAAACCGCCCCCTGGCTCTTCCCCCTCCGCACCTCTGATAGAACTGACCAATCAGAGCACAAAGGGCTGTGACGTTGCCAGGTTACTGGAGGTCATTCTGGAAACGGAGCGTTTCAACGAGATCTTCAGAATGGCCTAAAATGAGGATATTGAGAACGATATTGTGGGGCAATGAAGGAACTAAATGACTTGTACTGAGGGCAGAAATGCTTTACAGGCATCCTAGTCTGGCATAGTGAAAAGGAGAAACAAGCATGATATGTCCCCTTTAATGAATCTGCTGAAACGAAAGGCGCACTCATCACTCATATTTCTCACATATACAGTTTAACTATCACCATTCTCATTACAGACTTGGACACTGTTCAAGTTCCACTGCTACCTGCTGAAAACATGACATAAGGGCTGAAAAGTTGAGCTGTGTCGTCCGACTGGAACTGAGGTGTGGTATTTCTGACCATTCAAAGTACTTTCACGCAGTCAGTCACATTTGCACCACGTTCACACATTGAATTCTAACTCTCCCTGACTCTTCCTAAAATAATCACTGACTGTCACCTAACTGAGGTGTGAAAAAATACCAACGTGGCAATTTATCGGGATACTTTGACCTGCGATAAAATGTCCATATTTCAACTATCAATATTTTTGATACAATAAAAATTCATACTTCTTTAGGTGAGTTGGAAGTAAAATACGTCTTCCACACCTCCAAAGTGGTAGATGGCACCAGAGAGCTAATCTACTGTATGTTGCCCATAAACTGTATAACAAATATAACCTCAAAGTATATCCAACATATTTTATTCCTAAACTTGATAATGTGGGTTTTGAAGCCGTAAGCATCATTGTCTTCTCTCTGTATTCTTGGATCAGTTTGTTTCAAATCATTTGAAGTTTAATTCTTACAGTGTAGTAGTGGTAAAATAATAATCATGGTCATGTTTTGTGTAACATACAATTTTTATGAGTAACACTGGTTACACCAAGTGACATTTATCAGTTTCATCAACTAACCACAACTATCACCTAATGTATATATATATATATATATATATATATATATATATATATATATATATATATATATATTTTTTTTTTTTTTTTTTTTTTGCAACATCAGTTTAATGTCACAGTAGTTTATGTGACAAACTTGATGCACTTTGTGTTTTCAAGTTAAGTGTTTGTATGAAGCACTGCATTTGGCTTTTTTTTTTACTTTAAAAACAATAAAATAGAAAAGCTGTTTTTGATCAAATAGTTTACTGTGTAGAATATCACTGTGTATTACAGTATTGTGATATTATCGTATCCTGACCCAAGTATCGTGATGTGTATCGCATTGAGGTTCATGCCAACACTCAGCCCTACTCTGAACTGCCTCTGTCTCTCTCTGCCTTTGCAAAAAAGAGTTTTAATCATGTTGATATTTGTTAATTATTGATATTAATCTTTAAAAAGTTAACTGTGAAAGACATAAAAGGACCTGTTGATCTATATTTACTGCAAGTGACCCACCTGAAGATGGTAGACGAGCTGACTTTATGATAACACTGGCGATGGATGAAAAAATATAGCTGAAATGAGCGATTTTGCAGAGATTGTGTCCCGCGCTGAAGCTCCCTTGTCGTGGCCCCCGCTAAGTGCGGCTAAAATCTGTTGGATCTAAAAAACTTCTGAAGGACTCCGAGCTGCACGATGATTGTCTAAATGAGTATATGAGCATGCACACACCTATAAATAAGGTCCAGGTGTCAAAAAAACGGAGTTGCCTTTTAACAGAAAGGCTCAAATATATGTTTGGGCTCCGGACCAATCTTCTTCATTCTTCATATTGCACAACCTTAGCATATGAATATTGCACACATTGCGCCAATGATACTGAAACAATAAATGTTGTGCAGCCCTACCCACTAACTGCTGATTAACGGGGTGAACAACTTAAGGCTTTTACAGGGACCCATTTATACATGAGTGCAGGAGCTGGACTCAAACCCCTGACCTTCTGATTGAGACTCAGAGCCACAGTAGCTGTAGCAGTAGCTGTGTATTGAGGCCAATCCTGGCCTCCCTCCACTGGCTGCCTGTGCACTTCAGAGTCCATTTTCATATTCTTTTATTTGTTTAGGTGGTTTGGCCCTGTTGTACTTCTCTGAGCTCCTTCACCCCCACACTCCTGCTCGGTGCCTCAGGTCAGCTCGGGTCAAAACGGAGGCTCAGAGTGGACAGAGCTTTTTCTGTTACTGCTCCAAGACTGTGGAACGAGCTTCTCTTCCTTATCAGACAGGCCTCCTCACTGTCTGTTTCTAAATCCTGTCTTAAAACGCATTTTTCTTCCCCAGCTTCCAACCCCACATGACACTTGGCTCCTGATTCAGTGTTTTATGGTTTGATTTTGCAGTTCTGCATTATTTATGTACAGCACTTAGTTTCAGCTGTGTTTTTTTAAAGTGCTGTAGAAATAAAGCTGAGATGAGTTGACCCCAAACACTGTTTTGGAGTTCCACGTTTTTGTTTATTTATCAGATGGTTATTTGTCACAGTGCATTGGCTCAGATGGTTAATCTTATAGCGATTTGAGCAAACAAAGCTATAAATCCCATATTAAATATAGGTCTCTTATT
Source organism: Halichoeres trimaculatus (assembly GCF_033239565.1). Classification (NCBI taxonomy): domain Eukaryota; kingdom Metazoa; phylum Chordata; class Actinopteri; order Labriformes; family Labridae; genus Halichoeres; species Halichoeres trimaculatus. The sequence continues at coordinate 41,887,713 of NW_027437181.1, read as the reverse complement.
TTATAGACCAGACACAAGTGCAGGCGCACCTGCCCTGCGCAGGCCTTCGCCGCGTGGACAGGGTGTGACTGGCGCACTTTGCAAGAGGCACAGGGGTGCGCCTCCACGCCTCCCTCCGCGCAAATGGCAGAGAAGGAGGAGAAAAGGCGTAAGTTGGTTTAACACAGCCGAGCGCTGTCTTCACCAACCAAATGAGCGCTTCTCCTCGCCTTTAAATGCCCTGTGGCCGAGGCGCAGCGTCTGATTGGTCTGAGTGATCCCCAGCACCGCGGAGAGAGTGCTGGAAAGACCGGAGACAGTCAGAGCGGCTGTCCCTGCAGTAGGAGAATGGACAGCGGGGTGCATCGGAGGACACGAAGCGCGTCACCGTGTGGGCCAGCTCCCGGGACAGATGTAATCTGTTCCTTTGTCATTAATAGGAGAACAAAATGAAGAGACAGTTACACAGCTGGCTTATCCATTCAGAATACTTTTGATCCACCTGCACTCCTGGTTTGTCATCGCCAAGCAGAGCCTTTGGTGATATACTGTATACTCTCCCAGTGTCTCCACCTCATCCTCCTTACAATAATGTACTCCATCTTTTTAGATCAGGTTAAAAGTAAAGACTAAAACAGAGAAATATGGGAAATGACGGGTAAATCCTGAGTGACATACATTTATTTTGTCTCTTTTTTCTTCGTCTTTTGTCTCCCTCTTTTCTTTGAATTAAATGAAATAATAATAATTATAATCATACATTTTATTTGGAGGCGCCTTTCATGACACCCGAGGCCACCTTACAACAAAAGATAAAAACAACATTGAAAAACATCATTAAAACAAATCATCAGAATAAAAGCAAGTGAGGTGCAATGTTCAATTAAAGTGAGTAGGCCAGTTTACACAGATGAGTTTTGAGTTGAGATTTAAATAGGTTGATGGAGTCTGACTGTCGTATGTGTGGGGGGAGGGAGTTCCAGAGTTTGGGTGCTGAGCAGCTGAAGGCTCGGGCACCCATGGTTGTGAGGCATGCACTGTGAGGGGAGACCAGTGAGGAGGGCATTGCAGTAATCAATGCGGGAGGTGACAAATGAGTGAACCAGAATTTCAGTGCTGGATTGGGACAGTGTTGGGCGGAGTCTGTAGACGTTGCGAAGGTGGAAGAAAGCAGTCCTGGTGATATTTGAATATGAGGTGCAAATGAGAGGGTGCTGTCCAGAATGACGCCGAGGCTCTTGACCTGGGGGGAAAAGGGTATAGGGAAGCCGTTGATGATGATCGGAGGAACTGGGGTGCACTGTGATCTGGTGAGGGTGGATTTGGAGCCGATGAGCAGGGCCTCTGTTTTATTGCTGTGGAAATTCCTGCTCATCCAGCTCCGAATATCTTCCAGGCAGAGGATGAGGGAGGTGGGAGGGATGGCAGCGGTAGGTTTGGATGAGATGTAAACCTGAGTATCGTCGGCGTAGCAGTGAAGGTGGACCCCATGGTGGTGGAGGATTGTGCCCAGAGGTACCAGAGGTAGGAGATAAATGATGAAGAGAAGTGGACCCAAGACTGACCCCTGGGGAACACCCAGTGAAACACCCAAACATCCTGACTTACGGTTCCCTAACTGTACAAATTGTTGGCGGTCGGTGAGGTAAGATGTGAACCAGGAAAGTGCAGCACCAGTGATCCCAATGCCAGCCAGGCGGTCCAGGAGCAGTGGATGGGAGATGGTGTCGAATGCTGCACTGAGATCGAGGAGGATGAGGATAGTGAGTTGTCCAGAGTCAGCTGCACAGAGGAGGTCGTTGGTGATTTTGACCAGGGCTGTTTCAGTGCTGTGTTTTGGCCGGAAGCCAGATTGGAAGGGTTCATGAAGGTTGTTAGTGTCAAGGTGAGATTGTAGCTGTGCAGCAACCACCCTTTCGAGAGTTTTGGCGATGAAGGGGAGGTTGGAGATGGGACGGTAACAATTAAGATCAGCAGGGTCGGCACTGGGTTTTTTCAGGATGGGTGTGATTGCTGCCAGTTTGAGAGCGGGGGGTACAGTACCAGTGATGAGGGAGGAGTTAATTATGTTAGTGATCATGGGCATAATGGATGGCAGACAGGCTTTGAGAAGGGAGGTGGGAAGAGGGTCGAGCTGACAGGTGGTGGTTTTGGCTTTATGAATGAGTTGGGAGATGGTGTGTTCTGAAACTGGGGTGAAGTCAGAGAGGGAGCTGATGGGATGTTGGGCAGTGGTGATCATCCAGGGTGGATCATTTGAGGAGGTGCAGCATGAGGCCAGTTCTTGGTGAATGATGTTGATTTTGGAGCTGAAGAAATCCAGGAAGACAGTGCACTGATCAGTGGAGATGTTTGGAGAGAGGGTTTTAGGGGGCTGGAGTAGGTGACTAACTGTTGAAAAGAGGACTCTGTTGTTGCCTGTACCAGTGTTAATGAGATTTGAGTAATATGAGGATTTTGCTGTAATGAGGAAGTTCTTATAATGTTGAAGATGATCCATGTACATCTGGGAGTGTACAGTGAGTCCGGTGTTTTTGTACAGTCGCTCCAGTTGACGGCCTTTGGCTTTGAGCTGGCGGAGGTCGGGGGTAAACCAGGGAGCAGTATGAGTAAATGAGACTGAACGGGTTTTCAGGGGGGCCATGGTGGTGAGGGAAGAGGAGAGACAGTGGTTATAGTGAGTCACCAAGTCAGCAGGGGAGGATGTTGGGGGAGGGCTGGGGTAGGAGCTGATCAGGGTGGAGAGATCTGTGGTGTTGATGTGTTTGATGTTTCTGAAGGAGATGGTCCGTTGTTCTCTGGCTTTGTGTAATTGGATAAAAATGTCAAAAAGCACAACACTGTGATCAGAAATGGGGAAATCAATGACATCAAGGTTAGTGGGGGTGATGTCAGTGCAGCAGATTAAGTCCAGTATGTGACCTTTCTTATGGGTTGGAACATTGACATGTTGTGTGATACCAAGACAGTCCAGGAGTGATGTGAAGTCATTTGCAAAGATGTTAGATGGGTTGTCTATATGAATGTTGAAGTCACCAAGGAGGATAACAGTGGGGGACATTGCGCATACAGTCGTTAGCAGTGATGAAAATTCATTGAGGAAAACGGCAGATTGTTTTGGTGGTCTGTAAATGGTAACAATGATTGTGGGTTGAAATGAGAGAAGCCAGATATATACTCAGTATCAGATGTTAAGGCTGTTTATTGTTTAATTGTAAGATGTGCATCAAACTTCCAGCTGCCGTCAGGTTAACTTTCCATTATGACAAACTAGGGCTGCGTGGTATACACGGCATGGCGGTATAAACAGTATAAATTTGGCCCACGGTAGAGATTTGTGCTCCACCGTCATACCGTGACGTCATGACGTCGGGGTACCATGACGTCTGAACGTCGTGACGTCATCGTATTCGCCTCTGTGTGGAAATGGCTGCAAGCAAAGTAACGGCGGAGGGGGAGGAGCTGGTTAAAAAAAACAGTGCTACTTTCGTGATTTGGACGTGGTTCGGGTTTAAAAAGTCGGATGTAGAGCAGAAAAATGTCATCTGCAAGATGTGTGTAGTGACTGTAACCACCAACAAAGGTAACATGAGCAATTTATTCCACCATTTGAAGTCCAAGCATGTGCTCGAGTATGCAGAGAGCCAGAGGCTGCGCTCGGCTCAAACACCGGTTCAGTCTACGAATACGGGAGGAAAGAAAAAAGTTTCCCCTGCTGCTCAACAACAGGCCTCCATTGTGGAAGCCTTTTCCAAGAGCACTCCTTATGACAGAAAGAGCACTCAATGGAAAGGCATAACAAGAGCCATCAAAATATACTTGTGCAAAGACATGGTCCCTTTCCAAACAGTGGAGCGCAGCGGGTTTAAAGCCATGATTAAAACCCTTGATCCACGATACGAGCCTCCGAGCCGCAAGTACTTTACTGAGACAGAAATGCCCAAACTTTATGTCCAGCTCCAAGAGAAAATTGAAAAAGAGCTCCGTGAATTAATATACCACGCGACCACGACGGACTTGTGGTCCAGTCGTACCATGGAGCCTTATATCTGCCTCACTATTCATTACATTACTGATGAGTGGAAACTGGCCAGCAAGTGCTTGCAGACTTCGTATTTTCCTGATGACCATACGGGTGAGGCTATAGCAGAAGGATTAAAGGATGCACTGGAGTCATGGGGCCTCAAGGAAGAATTCCAAGTGTGCATTACCACCGACAACTGCACAAATGTGGTGAAGGCAGTGGCGCTGAATGACTGGAGAAGACTGCAGTGCTTCGGCCACAGGCTGCATCTCGCCATCAGTAGGTTCAAGTGTACAATTATTCATTATACACACCAAAACACACACACACGCGCTGATGAGCTCGCGCGCGCGCGCTCATCAGCCTCTTAAGGTGATTCACATTACTTAATTACAGGATAATTCATTGTACATGCTTTTTGTGATGTTTAAAGAAATTGAAATTGGGCGAGCCCGCGAGCTAGTTCAGGCAGTCAACTCGAGCAGCACTGCTATGCACATACCACGTGTCTCACACGTCATAACCATATTGCAATCACACTCTCTCAATTGGGCGGTCTATTTAAACGGGGAGTCTCTCATCCCTCTCTGCCTGTCAATGCCTTGGCTGCCCTGCGTTTGTAATGCTGCATGTTTCTTTGCCGCTTGTGATTTTACCTTCTGGCTGCGTAGGTCGCGGTGTCTCTCGCCGTTTCTGATTCAAAGGGTGAGTCTCGACTTTCAGAGGCGGACGTTGGTTTTATTCCTGAAACCCAGGCTCGGTCGGCGAAGTTTGCTCCATGAATGAATCATCCTTCTACATTACCAGCAAATGACTTGCCGGACGGCCCATGCACCTCAACCTGGGAGAGCTGTAAGCCGTAGCTTAACGTTCCTGGTCAGCCTCAGCCGTTAACAGTTTTGATCATCTGCTGATCTAACAAACCTTCCCCGATGCCTCGACGCCGGGTGTCGAAGGCACAGCGAACAGCGGGCCCTCCAGGGGGAAGGTAAAGCTCCAGCTTAAGCGCGCGCTCTGCTCCTCACTCTGCTTCTCCCGAACCGGAGATCGGAGCTGCCGAATCCTGACACATCCATCGACGCGTTCTTCTGTCTTCACCTCTCAGGGAGGCTCTGATTGTCAGGAATGCCTAGTTGAATACCATGGACTCCCTTTCTCGCCATGTGAGCTACCTGGGCTCTCCCGTGTCTGCTGTACCTGCCCCGGTCTTCCCCACTGACGCCGCAAAGGTCCCTGGGAACTGCAGTCCCAGCCCCTGCCTTGGCTCTCGGTCCCTGCTCCCTGCTGCCTGTCGCTCTTGATTCTTTGGGGAATAATTCCTGCAGGTAATCTCGTTGTGCCTTCAATTGCCTTCATAACTGGTTAAGTTAAAAGTCTGCCACTGGTCCGTCATTCAAAGGACGCAGGTCTAAGCCCCTCAGCCAACACTCTCCTGCTTGTGTTGCTTAATTATTCCTTACTTATTTAATGCATTTTTATATATTTATTGTCGTATCAGAGCAGACACGGGGGTTGTGCAAGATGTAGTTACTTTATCATTTAATATGCGTATTAACTTTGCTCTTATTCTGACAGGCTTTGACATTATATTGGTAAAGATTTCGTTGCGTGGGTTCGGATTTGCAGACAAAAGTTTCGTAGATTGCATAAAATTCTGCAGGTTCTTGAGAATAGTGATCCAGGTCTGTAAAACTTTTACTATGGCAGAATCTATAAGGCTTTGGGCGTTTCAAAACCTGTTTGCAGTTTTTCCCTAATGTAGTGAGGAATTTTTTACTCTGCCATGATATCAGACCTCATTCTCATCTATGGTGGCTCTTTCTTTGAGCACCTCAATCTTTTCAGCCAAGATGTCATGTATATTCAGAGATTCAATTCAGGGTATATGCAAGGTATTAAAGCCTTTAATCATAAAATCCAATAATTTGAATCAAAGATCTTAAATGTCTTAAATCCTCTTATATCATAAAATGCCTGAATATGAATGTTAAGGGCTGAAATTTATGACATTTTCTCAAAATAAATAAATAAGTAAATAAATAAATAAATAAAATAAAAGATAAAAGCAAGTTTATCTTAGCAGCAAGGCAATTCAGTGGCAGTTAAACTACAAAAATAAATAAATAATAATAAATAAAACAAAAAAGCAAATATTCAGTGGTTTTTTTTGCAATGCATTCAGTTGTTTTTAATTGATTGGGAGAGGTCATGCAGTTATGACCATTCCTCAGAGTTTCATTGCTGCTCCTCTGCATGGGTGTATGTTTGAAGGCAGTGCTGCTGTCTTTTCACCTCTGCCAGTGCATTTATGTCAGACTGTGAGACCGGAAGAAAATAAATAAATAAATAATAATAATAATAATAATAATAATAATAATAATAATAATAATAAAATAAAAATAAATGATTAAATAAATAAATAAATAAAAATTAAAATAATAATAATAATTATAATGACATTACAATATATATATATATATATATATATATATATATATATATATATATATATATATATATATGAGAAGTGTAACGGTATTTGTATTCGTCCCGTACCGTCATGGTACGAGGGTCACGGGACGGTACACACAATCTCACGACGAATACACGAGTGAGAAGGGGAAAAAAAGGCGAGTTCTGATGCCAACTGAGGTGGCGGTAATGAGCATACAAGCTGCCAGTGATTGCCATTTCCGCAGAAGAAGAAGAATAAGCCCATCCAAACAAACAAACGAAGAGGAAACTACACGAGTAAACGAATGATGAGAGATGCAGCGTGTGGAGTTGGAAGACCCGCCAGCTTCGTATAAATCTGTCGTGTGGGAAAACTTTGGATTCCCAGTACAATACAGCAACGATGGCAAAAGAGTGGTGGACCGGACTAAGACCGTCTGTCGGCGATGTTCCGTGGAAGGGGGGTATGTCGCAGGTAATACATCTAACATGCCGACACACATGAGGGGACATCATCCCGACGTTTCTGTTACTGGTGCGAGGAAAAAAACGTCGACAGTGCAACAGCTTATCCCCGGTGCATTCAACCAGACTCTGAGTAATAAGACTGACAGGGCCAAAAAAATTACAGAAGCCATTGAGATATACATATCCACATCTATGCGACCATACTCCGTAGTGGAGGAGCCCGGGTTTAGGTATTTATTGAAAGTGCTTGAGCCACGCTACTGTGTCCCATCCCGTGCCCACATCAGCCAGTCTGTGGTCCCTGCCATTTACAATCGTACACGAGCAGTGGTGGAGCAAGAGCTGTCTACTGCTCACGCTGTTGCACTGACAACTGATGGGTGGACCTCCCGTTCCACTGAAAGCTACCTCACCGTCACCGCGCACTTCATCTCCTCTGAGTGGGAAATTAAAAATCTAGTTTTGTCAACTTGCCCAGTGTATGAACAGCATACCAGCACTCACCTAGCTGAGAAGCTACAAGAGGCAGTGACAGAGTGGAAACTTGAAAAGCCCAGAACCACTGCAGTTACCACAGACAATGCAAGGAACATTGTCAATGCTGTCATGGAAGCAGGACTGGGCCCTCAAATCCCATGCTTTGCCCACACCTTAAACTTAGCATCACAGAAAGCTATGGCAGTCAACCAGGTATCTCGACTCCTGGGAAAAATCCGGAGAGCTTTTCCTTTTTTTCATCGGAGCACAGTGGCAGCACATATTTTGGAGGAGAAGCAGGAGATGCTGCACTTGCCAAAACATCGACTCATCACTGATGTTCCCACACGCTTGAACTCCAGCTATGAGATGGTTGAGAGATATCTTGAACAGCAAACAGCTGTTTACTCAGCGCTAACGGAGAAGGCCCTCAAGAGCAAGGAGATAGCCAATCTGACTGATCAGGAGGTGATTGTAGCAGAGAGTGTGGTTGAGATCATGAAGCCTCTGAAGACAATCACCACAATATTGAGCACTGCAACAACACCATCAGTTTCTATGATCTTGCCACTAAAAACGATGATCTTGAAATCTATGGAACAAAATGATGAGGACACTCCTACTGTCAGAGAAATCAAGCAGGCCATCAGAGAAAATCTACAAAACCGATACTGTGACCCTGGGCTTCAGGACTTCCTTAAAAAGTGCACAGCCTTAGATCCAAGGTTCAAGATACTTCCCCACCTAGAACCTGCCGGCCAACAGAACATCTATGAAGATCTCATCACAGACATCTTGAGCAGAGCTGAACAGGTGTGTATTACTTTAACTCTAATGATGATGATGTCATATTTTTTAAAATGAATTCTCTCATGTCTTATTTTGAAATGTTAAGACATTTCAACACTCACTTACTACTTTTTTGTTGTTTTGTACTGCAGGATGAGACCAGAGAGGCCACTGAGACCAGAGAGACCACAAAGGCTAGTCCATCAACCTCATCGCAGGTGACTTCATTTCCAGTGATGGCAGACTCTGAGGCAGCATCTTCCCCTCCACCAAAGAAGTCAGCCCTGGCAGAACTTTTTGACCCACTATTCAGAACAGAGCAGGCTAACCATCCTGATTTGAGACAGCAGTCAAAGGATGAAGTGTATGCCTACATGGCAAAGGACTGCATTTCAATCGATTCCAGCCCACTTGCCTGGTGGAAGGCTCATGAGTCTCTTTATCCTAACTTAGCCTTTTTGGCCAAACATTACCTGGCTGTACCTGCCACGTCAGTCGCCAGTGAGAGGGTTTTCTCAACCACAGGAGATGTAGTTACTGCTAGCAGATCCACCCTCACTTCAGATAATGTAGACAAACTAATTTTTTTTTTTTTAAAAACCCTCAAAATTGAATGAAACACTAGTACCTACTCAAGAGATGCATAGCTGACAGTACACACTCAGTTAATCACAAATGTTATGCACTATTCTAAAAGGCAGAGATTCTATTTTTCTTACATTTTATATTGTATTTATTTTTGTGTTTTCACACCAGGAGGTGCAATTCAGTTCTATTTTGCCTTGAAGTTATTTGATTTTATTAACTCAAGTTATTGAAACAATAATTGATAATTGTAAAGTATTTTTGAGAGGTTTTCGGTTTGGTACAATTTGAAAATGTTGAAATTGGGCTAGTATTGAAATACTGCTGCTAATGTAAGGTGTTCTGCGTTTACGTTTAACTGTGCAATATAACACTTAAAGTGGTTGATAACTATTGAAAAGGGAAACTAAGTTACCAGTTTTATCCTTGACTACCTCAGTATAGCACTACTTTTTTTGTTCCTTTTTGTCTGTATGAACAGAATGAATTTTAAGAGAACCATCCTAATAATACATTTATTTTATGTTTTATTCTATATTTTTTATAACAGGAGACGGAGAGAATTTTGCAGTAAGTTGTGGTCTGCTCAAAATAAATGAAAAAAAAGATGTTCAAGTACATTTGTGAGTTTTTGTCACTTTTCCCCCACTGTACCAAAAACGTACCGAACCGTGACCCCCATACCTTGGTATGTACCGTACTGTGACTTTTGTGTACCGTTACACCCCTAATATATATATATATATATATATATATATATATATATATATATATATATATATATATATATCAATTCATTGCAAATGATAATTCATTAACAGATAAATGTTGTGGAAACATCTAATTTCTGGTCATCAGCCAGGGAAGTCCTTTAAAATGTTAAGAAGAATCTTAATCTGACTCTTCTTTCCAGTCCTGCTCTGAATCTGTCATGTCCTTTGTCTTCTTTTGCCAGTGGATATGTGAATTGGGTTTTAAGTTATATTTATTGTGGCATTAAAATAAACAATTAAAAAAAAAAAATAAATAAATAAATAAATAAATAAATAAAAAAGATAAAAAACAAAAATAATATTCATGACAATTAGGAATATAATAAAATAAATAATAATAATAGCAATTTATTTATTAATAAAGATAACGAATGAATGAATACAGGACGATAATAATACACAATAATACTAAATATAATTATAGATGAAAATGAGGATATACTTTAAAAAATAAAAAAAATAATAAATAAATAAAACTTGTTGAAACTTTAGAGCCTATTTCCTTGACTGCACAAGCTGGCTTTACTGGGCGTAAAACCTGAGACTCTTTCATGACTTCTCTTTGTGCGATAACTGTTACAAGACCTGCCGGCCCCAGAATTCCAGCCAAATTCATGTCTAGCTCTATAGATCATTCTTAAAGGGTCAGGCACCTTTTTCTTCAGGATATGAGTTCCCTGTTTGTTAGTTTTTTGTTTGTTTTTTTGCAATGAAAATGTTTGCATTTCCTAATTGTTAAATGATGCCTATGTGGAGTTGGTGTGCAGACAGCCACCCTCGCTCTGTCTTTCAGGAGGCTCACTCCTGCTAAATCGAGGAATTAATAGGAAGCATCTTTCAACTCCGGTGACGTGCCGGCTCTTTCCAAAGCTCTGTTTATTCTCCCCAATAGATGTTTTGTGAATCATCTGAGTACTGGTTTAGTTAAAAGATTTTAGCAGTCCTGTGCTCTTTAAACAACCTTGTCAAATTCTCAGTAAGTTAAGGTCAAACTCCCTTCTCTATTCGGAGCAAGAGCTATGGTGTTGCCACAAGGACTATTCAATGACGTTATAATAATAATATAGGTTTCATTAGATCTCTCTTCAGTTGCAATGACTTTGTGGAGACTTAAGATTCTCTCTAGTTTATAATGATCCTGCTCCATTAGTTGGTTTTGGGGGATTCTTTAGGGTTAATGGTTTGCTCGTCTGGATTTAGTTTTACATTAGATGCTAAGACTTCAGAGTCTTCTTGGGGACCCTTCCATTCTGCTGCTCTCAATGACTAAGGGCATATCCCCCAAGCAATGATAAAGAATGCCCCTCTTTAAATCACTGGTGCACAAGTCAGTGTTGAGATTAAGACCTATTTGACTTCTATTGTTCTTCTGCGAGAAGCAGTTCTCTTCATGGCTTTATAATTTCTCAGTGGCAAATCCAAATCTAGGCCTCTCCTTTATTATCATTTGAGCTCACTATTCTGATTTAACTTAGAAGAGCACATGTATTATAAAGTTTTATTCTTGAAACTCTGACAGATCTTGCCAATGGTTATTGCTGAAACTAATACCATTATTTGTTCTTTGTTTTTATGATGGAACATTGGCATTATCATCCCTCAACCCATCAATCGTCCTCCTGTTCATCATTGATGGTCACAAACCTATGATGAGATCCTGGTTCTCCAAAAGCTGCTTGCTCTCTGCCTGTGCTACTGCCTGCCAGACCAACTCTATTCCCCTCAGTCCCTGACGATCAACGATGCCCATTGCTGCTCATCTGCCTGCCTCAACACTCAAATCCCTGGGTTGCTGGTTGTCTTCTGCTAGCAATGCTACGATGGTTCTCAAGAGATCCAGTTTGCTCAAAAGCCCTTGAACTTCTGCTTGTGAGTGTTAATGAAAGAAAAGTTGGATTTACTTGCTTCTTAATACTGTCAATGCATATCAGGTGGTTTGCTGGGTTAAAGAAAGTATCTAATAAATGCTATAGGTCAGCATCTTCCAAGCAGAATGTTCCCTTGCGGCCACATTGTGCTATCAGAGAATGGCCTCACATAGTAGAGAACACTAGATAGTATATTCCTCTACAGGCGCTGTACTGGAGGGGAATGGCCTCACGGCGCCTGGTGCCATGGTCACACATAGTAGAGAACACTAGATAGTATATTCCCCGACAGGCACTGTACTGGCGGGGAATGGCCTCACGGCGGCTGGTGCCATGGTCACACATAGAAGAGAACACTAGATAGTATATTCCTCTACAGGCGCTGTACTGGAGGGGAATGGCCTCACGGCGCCTGGTGCCATGGTCACACATAGTAGAGAACACTAGATAGTATATTCCCCGACAGGCACTGTACTGGCGGGGAATGGCCTCACGGCGGCTGGTGCCGTGGTCACACATAGAAGAGAACACTAGATAGTATATTCCCCGACAGGCACTGTACTGGCGGGGAATGGCCTCACGGCGGCTGGTGCCGTGGTCACACATAGAAGAGAACACTAGATAGTATATTCCCCGACAGGCGCTGTACTGGAGGGGAATGGCCTCACGGCGGCTGGTGCCATGGCCACACATAGTAGGCTCTACATTCTGGCCCAGGCTCCTAAATTTTGTTTTGGGGGATTATGTTCAGTATGTTTTGCTCATCACTCCTCAATGTCACCATGTAAATTTATTGTGAGGGGTGATGAGGCCGGAGCCTGGACGCCAAACATAAAATATATTTGCTGCTAAATAAACAATTCAAACGTGAGTTGTCTGACTGAAATTGGGCGAGCCCGCGAGCTAGTTCAGGCAGTCAACTCGAGGAGCACTGCTATGCATATACCACGTGTCCCACACATCATAACCATCTTGCAATCACACTCTCTCAATTGGGCGGTCTATTTAAACCGGGAGTCTCCCATCCCTCTCTGCCTGTCAATGCCTTGGCTGCCCTGCGTTTGTAATGCTGCATGTTTCTTTGCCCCCACCACCACCCCAGCAACCACCTGCAGGCTCCGGGGGGGATTATGTTCAGTATGTTTTGCTCATCACTCCTCAATATCACCATGTAAATTTATTGTGAGGGGTGATGAGGCCGGAGCCTGGACGCCAAACATAAAATATATTTGCTGCTAAATAAACAATTCAAACGTGAGTTGTCTGACTGAATTACATTTACACTGATAATATGGACACTGACATAGATCATTTCAAGCTTCACACCTTCATGGTGTAAAGTGATTCTGATTAATTTATGTAATCTGTTATTAGATAACTGCATAGTATTTTTGTTTTGTTGGAAGAGATGTCTGATGCTCTGTGGATGAAACTAAAGTTATATCTTTTATCTTTTTTAACAGAAAGTGTGAAAGATCCTCGCGTGGAGCGAGCAGTTGGCGTGTGTAAAAGGATCGTGAGTGCTTTTTCATATACATGGAAAAGAAAGAGAGAATTGGCTGCTGCACAGACTGACCTACACCTGCCTCCTCACAAGCTCATCACTGAAACACCAACAAGGTGGTCATCACGACAACAAATGATAGAGCGGGTTCTTGAACAGGAGAAGGCCATAACACAGGTCCTGAAAGCAGATAAAAAGGCCAGACATCTGATACCTACTTGGAAGGACATTGATGTTTGGGAATCTGTGAACAAGACCCTCAGCCCTTTAATGGAGTTCACCGATGCACTGTCTGGGGAGGAGTATGTCAGTGTGTCATACCTCAAACCTGTGCTTCATCTGCTGAACAATACTGTCCTTCCTCACTCTGATGATGACACAGACCTGACAAAACACATGAAGACGGCCATCCTCCAGTATCTTAATGATAAGTACTCTGACCCTGCCACCAATAACCTGCTGGACATGGCATCCTTTGCTGATCCACGCTTTAAAGACTCGTACATAGCAGATGACAGAAAGGACTACATCAAGACCAGAGCAGCAGCGGAAATTCAAGCACTGCTTGAGAAGCAAGCTGAAGCTGCAACTGCCGCAGAGTCATCCCCACAAACAAGCACTGCAGCTGCTGGTGGAGTTGTGGAGAGAGAGGCAAAGAAGGTGAAATGAAGTCTGGGCAGCTTTTTCAAAAAAGCATCCACTCAGCCTGGCCCAGCTGCTCTCTCTGACAGAGATGCCATTGAAGTGGAGATAAAGAGCTACCTGCAGTCAGTGGAAGTTGACGGAGAAGCTAACCCACTAGAGTGGTGGAGGCTGCACCAGGCTAATTTTCCAAGGGTGGCAAACCTCGCAAAGAAATATCTGTGCATCCCTGCCACCAGTGGCCCATCAGAGAGGGCATTTAGCACTGGTGGCAACATTGTCACATGCCACCGATCTGCATTAAAGCCAGAGACTGTGGACAAGCTTGTGTTCCTGGCTAACAACCTATAAAAGAGGACGAGCACAAACAAGTGAACAGGAGTAAACACTAAAGTTCGTGATTGTGTTTGCAGCTTGTGATTTGATTTGGAATATGCTGTTTTTTGTTGTTTTTAAGATGTGGAAAGTTTAATGTTTGGTAACTCTTGCACAATGTTGGATTATAAACCTGTTCACTTTTTTGCCATTTGCCTTATAGAAAACCTCTCTTACTTGAAGTACTGTTTACAATATCCACTTTATTTTTGTATTATTGAAGAATTTTGTACCTTTGAGGCATAATCATTATTTATGTTGTTCTTCTGCATGATAAATGCTTTTACATTAAAGTTACATTATATGCTTTTTTGTTGTTGTTTTTTAAAATCAACTTAGCTTTAATAAGAGACTACAAAACCCATTCAGAAACACTCCTATTATAAGTTTTGCACCGCAACATTTATACTGTGATATATACCGTTACCGTGAAAGGATTCAATTTATACCATGATATGAATTTTGGGTCATACCACCCAGCCCTATGACAAACAGCTTTAATCTGACATCAGATGTGATGGGACAGTTAATATAGATACAAATGTATATGCTGGTTCAGACAGTTACATTAAATAGTGATTGCTGTGATTGTTTATTGCATTAAAATGTGCCTGACACTCTGGAAACCTGCCTCTGAGGCTTTGTTGACATGTGCGCACATGTGCGCCTGTCACCAAATTACAGCTGGGGAGGGTGCGCTCCGCTTTGCACCGAGGATAGACCAGGTTGGAGTTGGCGAGCTTTCAGCGCACTTCTTTGGCACGAAATTGTCACTGTGCCAACATGAATCTGCTGACACCTCCCCCTGGTGCGCCGTCAACTCTCCCTGGCGCACAGTCACATCCATCTCTGCGCAGATGGTCTACCAAATTGTCAAATTGGCAGCGCACGGCGGTGCGCCGCACAAAATTAACACTGCGCAGGGTGTGCCAGGCTTGCGCCCCCTGCGCTACGCCACAAAATTAGAGCCCATAAAGTTTACCCAGTTGTAACTGCGTTCAGCCCTTTGCTAGTATTACAAGGCAGATGATTTTCTTATATATTTGGTTTCTAAACTTTATGATTCAGACAGTTTGAATTGTTATGTTTCATTTATTCAGAAGATAATACTTCAGAGAAACAGGCACGGAACATGAAACGTTGTGATAGGTGAGAGCTTGAGCCTTTCTGGGGGGGCACAGCAAACATTTCTTACTGCTGATCTTCTTTCATACTGTTTTCATTCACTCCAGTAACTATTTGATTTGATTTTTATTTGTCTCAAACAAGCACATAAAAACAAACAATATTTGTAATAGGAAAAAAAGAAAAAGATAGCACATAATGATAAAGTGCGAGTTCGAGAAGGGGCTGAAGGAAGCAAAGCTTATCAAGTTCAGCCCCACCTTACACTGTCATATAATTTCATAATTCACACAATCTTAGTATAATAAAACAAACAAGTTTAATATAAATAGAACCTTAGTTAAAAGCATGTTGATCGACTCAATTATTTGAAAAAATAAAAAAGATAATAAAATTATCTGTCCAGTTCTTTATAGGAGAACAAGAGTGTTTTTTTGTAGTTACTTTTAAATTGTTTTAAGTTAGTGCACATTCTTAAGTCCTCTTCTAGTTCATTCCACAATTTTACACCACTAAAAGAGATGCACATACTTTTAAGTGTTGAACTATACCATCCCTAATTTTTGGACTGTCTTGGATTTCGTTATCAGGGCGTGTAAAAGTCGGTCTATGCAGCCTTGGAGACTCCTCCATATCTGAGCAGCCTCTCGTGAGCTGTCACTGGTACCTGTGAGGTTGGGGCTCGGGTCAGTAGGCCATCAGAGAGCAGGGTGACCTCTCTTTGCTCTATCTTAGGTTTATTGTCACAGTGTCAGAGGACACAGCTGGGTGATAAGATAAGATGGGTTGCTATGGTAATCAAGGTCCCTCCTCCTGGTACTATCCATATTTGTGTTCCCTTCAGACTGAGGCCCCGTTTACATGACGCCGAAAACGGTCGATTCCGCAAACATTTCGTTGCGTTTTGGCCTTCCGTCTAGACGAGACTACGTTGCGTTTTCAGTGAAAACGCAAACTTTTGAAAACGCTCCCCAGAGTGGAAAGATCTGAATCCGCTCCTCCATCCAGCTTCGTGTAAACACAGAGCGGAGCGTCTCAGGGTGAAACGCTGACGTCACCGCATGCGCACTCGCAGTTTCAGGTGAAGGCTCCGCGCTCAGCCACATTTCCAGTTGAGCCAGTAGGTGGCGGTAATGCGCGTTATGGTTGGATTGCCGACCGTCTCACACAACAAAACGGCAGAAAAAGAAAGAACAGAAGAGGAGACTTCTCCTCCTGGAGTCGTATGAACGCGGATCGTTTTCACGCCGTCCTCATGTAAACGCGGGTGGCTTTTGAAAACGCAAAGGAAGAATCGTTGCGGGAGTCTCCGTGTAAACGGGGCCTCAGTGTCTCCTCCGTAGAGCAGATACACCCACACATCAGTGTTTGTGGTTAGCCCCAGCAGGATGGTCTATAGCAGAGCTGACTTGGCTTAGCACTGCACTCTTCTGCTCTGTTCTGCTGGTGTCACTTCTCCATTAAGCCAATGCAGCTGTCAGTGTCTCCTGAGTCTTCTGTGTCTACAGTCAAGTTATTGCTGAAGTCCAGCAGAAAAGTTCTTTATGTTAAAATACATTTTATTTTGATAAAACAGGAGACAAAAAAGCCAGGTCTTGGGTGGTAAAAGCAAAATGAAAGTTGTTTGGATGGATAAAGAAAGCACTGTGGATTTCTCTGTAAAGCTTGAACACAGACTGGGCTCATCACACCCCTCAAAATCAAGAGACTTTCTGGATCCCGAACCCAAGTGTCCACCACAACTCCAACACTGCCTCACTGGAGCTGCACAGTACATGAAACATAATAAGGTGATTGTTACTGAGCGATGTGGCACGCTGGATTCATTCCTTCACATCTGAGATGAAGGAGAACGAGTCAATTGAAATTGTAATCCAGTTTGTGTCAAAAAGGTTTGACAGAAGAACAACACAAGATAGTCTAAGTAATGATAATTTCACCGTTCACGGTCCCACAGCCTGGCTTAACCATCAGTTACGTACCGTAATGTGAGAGTTGCATTTAGGGAAGCCTCGAATTAAAGCAAGCTGTATTGCATTCACACAAACGGGGGGCCTCGGGCCCTCATACAGGAGAGCAGGTAAAATGATGATTTTGCATTAAAACTGCCTGAACTGAGACACATAAACAGCCACGTTATCGTTAGTTTCAACACAAAACAAGAGGTGTGTAGCTCCACTGTCTTATCTTTTGTGCAACCATTACCTCAACAAAGTCAAATATCGTATCAGGACTTGATAACTCTGGTGCAAGCAGTAAACGTATTTTTAAAAAAGTGTATCATGTTGTTTCGAGGACCATATAAACAGCTATAAGCACATTTCACTGTAGAGCTTTTACAGCTTCTGTGTCTTTTTTCGATGGGGAAGTCCTACCATCCATCATCTTTACCACATGTCCATTCCAGGGTCACAGGGGGCTGGAGCTCATACTGACATCAATATGAGATTCAATGTCTTGCTCTAGGACCCTCTGGCAGGTGACTGCAGGAGCTGAGATCAAACCCCCGACTCTCTGATTGAGAGGCGACCCACTCTACCACCGAGCAGCTGCCCGCTGCGCAGTCAGAAGGCTCTCATTTGGTCAGTGATACTCCGATCCTCCTCACAGTGCAGCTGCTCATCATGATGATGAGCTTCTGAAATGTTAATGAGCTGTTGCTCAGTTTAACAGCTGCCTGTGGCCTGCAGCTCTGTCACTGGAGAGGGACACAGAGCTGTCATCTGGAGATCTGTTTCTGCTAAAGGTGTGCAAAGGTAGTTGTGATAACAAGATTGCTTCTGTAGCAGAGAACTGATGGCGCTGCTGAGTATGCACAAAGACAGGTTTTTGACGAACAGATGGAAGGCCTGGTTTTCAGAAAGCTGCTGGACTGAAAGCCTCAGCCCAGATCTGATGACAGAAACCCAGTCTTTAATACAATACACATGGTATGGCATTTACAGTAGATGATGTTTAACAATAGAAATTGTTTAATGTCTTCAAAAACCCCCTTAGGTAAACTATCATCAATCCTATTGAAGAAAAAAACGCCAACAATACTGAAATTTCGACTCCTGCTCAGCCTCCAGTAAACTGCAGAGAATTAAATCAAGCACTGTCCAAAGAAAAAGTCAATCCAGGAGATAGAAACAGTTTATCTTTACTTCTGGTTCAACTTTCATGAAAGGATTGCCTCAGTTGCAGCTGAGTGACTGAGTACATGGGGCAAACGATGTTTAACAAGGAAAATAATAATGTTCAAAGAGTGTATGAAGGCATGTGTCCGTATCACAGAGTAAAACACCTCTAACATGTTTAACCACTGTAAAGATGTTACTCTGTGCAGCACAGTGAGTTTAAAACGATCATGAGGAAACATGTTCACTCCTTGTCCCCGTCCAGCATCAAGTCAGACATCCCGAGGAGCAACACTTCACTGAAATCACAGCTGCTATAATGACAACAGACGGAGCAAACACAGAAAACACAGAGGGTAACGTAGGCTTATATTTCATTTTTCTACAGATAAAAAAATTAATGAAGAGGAAGAAAGAGAAACAAAGAGATTTGAGAAGTGTCTTCTGCAAACAATAATGAAAGAATAATTGGGCAGTTAAACATTTCATTTCTTAAGGCTGAAAATAATAAAGGTCCCAGAATGGACCCCTGTGGAACCCCGCAGGAGAATGACAAACTGGCCTCTGTTGGACAAGTAATTCTCTCCCCATTTATGTAAGATCATGAAAACCACATTTAGCGGGTGGTTACACAACAACAGTTTTAGGTATCGTTGCATTTCAGCCTCTTGTTTGCACCGACACACCATTTCAGCCAACCTAAAACAGCAACTTTTGAAAATGGCCTCCAGAGTGAAATTTTTCTGAAACGCGGCAGCCACTATTGCTTTGTCAAAATCATAGTATTAGTAATTATTAACAATTTTAAATAGTGATTTTTTTTCTTTAAAAATCTCCTTTTTTCAAATTTAAGTCCTTTATCTTAGTCTTTGTTTATAAGCTGGGTTGGAAATAAGTTTAGCTGTCAGATCCTCTGCATAAATCTTCAAAACTGACTCACAGGTGGTGTGTATCTTTTGGGGAAAATATGTCTCTTGGAAAAAGTCTGTCATCGTCAAAAAAAGTTCATCATCATCATCATCATCATCATCATCATCATCATTTAACTTTTTTACTTGGTCTGCTGTTAAAAAATTGAATAAAAAAATCTCAAAATTGGAAATATCAAAGAATTGAAATTAAAATTAATTTGGAGCCCCAAATATCAGAAAAGAATCAAATTGGGAGAAAAGCGTGTCATCCCTCCCTAAACAACAGTAGCAATAATCTGTTGTGCTTGTGCTGTGAATCTAATTTTAGTTATTATATATTTTCAAAAGGAAATAATTGATTGGTACACACAAATATAATCATGCCTCTGTTGTGCTTGTGCTGATCTGTCACACCTTTATTCCACAAAGTGTCAATATCTGAGCTGTGTGGGGGAGAAAGAGATAGGAATGCCGATCTATGGAGTTCTCAGCCACAACCACTGACCTCTGATCAAGAAAAGCATGATTCCTTATCTTTAGAGTCCCAGCAGATAAGAAGAAATGAAGCCCAGTGAAGTGAGAACAAAGATCTGCAGACCTGTACTGTAGTTTGCACAGTATACTGAGAGGCAGGTCAGAAATCACACCAGTGCTAGTATAAGGTCATAGATAGAGGAAAGACGGATTGAGCCTCCAGCCAGTAAAACTTTCTACTATGTTCCATGTCTACTATGGCTTCTATGTATGAACTGGTTTCAGCAGAAGAAGAAAAAGGAGAAGAAACACCTCTCCTATTTATATGTGGGGCTTTTCACTTAGTTTTCTGCTCAGTTCACCCAAACCCCAGCTCTATTTTATTTTCAAGATGGGCAAGTGAACTCTTAACTAATACTACATTTATTACTGAAACAATTTAACCTGTAGTTAACTGTATGGGTCTGTACAATGCAAACAAACCAGAGCAAATATTTAGAATAGAGCTTTATTTGTCATTGTAACAAGTACAACGAAATTGCAATTTTCACTATCTTCTCTTCAGTTACCGTTGGAAACGCTCCAATCTCAACAGGAAGTGGCATTGTTCTTTGCTCTCAGCCGTCTACTGCACTTTGAGATTTACACACCTACTCGCCATCCCATTTCCACTTCAGGAAGCAAAAACACCAATTTTTGATCTTTGTGTCATATACAGAGCTAAAAAAAACAATCTATGTTTGCTTTTTGTTACAGCTGTTGTGGGTCTGCCTGATAAAGCCTGTTGTTGTGATCAGATGTTTCCTCATGTTTCCAGTAGCAGGAAACCACTGAAGCTTTAGAGAGCTGAAACATTTCACAGACTTTGCTTTGGCCACTCACCACAGCATGACTCAGAGCACACCAACCGCAGGGTCAAACTTCACCAGAGCAAAGAGGGTACTAAAGTTTCAGAAGACTGCTTAATGATGTTAAATGTTGACGCCGAGGAATCACAGAAAAACATGTTGTAGCAGCTTCATGACAAGGTCTCATCAGATCTCAATTCAAGCTCACCAAACAGGCTGTGAAGAACAGACTGCACTTCCATGGAGGGAACCACACAAACAGGAAGTAGACCGTGGGTCACATTTCTGAGATCACAGATGATCTCCTGCCAAGTGTCACTGGTCCAGAGAGTGAGCCCAAACTGAAAGAGGTCATGGATCTGTCACGTTCAGGGTTATCACCAACACCACACAAGAGCCTCTGCTTTCTATGAGCCCCTTTTTTTAATCAGTGAGTCATTCATTGGGCAAACCCACTTCAACAACAC
Source organism: Halichoeres trimaculatus (assembly GCF_033239565.1). Taxonomy (NCBI): domain Eukaryota; kingdom Metazoa; phylum Chordata; class Actinopteri; order Labriformes; family Labridae; genus Halichoeres; species Halichoeres trimaculatus. The sequence continues at coordinate 41,866,831 of NW_027437181.1, read as the reverse complement.
AATCATATCCTCCTTCTGTATGTGTAACGGATGGGTACTGGATTACGTACTTTTAAAGGTACTGATCAAATTCTGTCAAAAGTATCGGGTACCGATTCACGTGAAATGAAAAGGTACCATGTTATGTACCTGTATGTAAATGCATCCTTGTGACTGTAAAGGCAGAGTAGGCGATTTTCCATACTGGACATGAACACAGCATTGCAAGGTTATATCTTGAACCATCCCTAGTATGTGTCCATTTTCCAAAATAATGCTGTTTTATGTCAGCCTGTTGATGTTTCCTCTTCTTCTGAATCAACTGACTGCTGCAGATGTTAGACAACCAAATTCATCACTTCCTGTAAAGACGTTTCACACTACAGAAAAAAAAAACAGCCGCAAGTGAAAGTATCTGCAAGAAATGTTGACTTCCATTCACCAGAACTTTACAGAGATCACTGCAGACTAAATAAGGGGAAAATAAAAGAAATGAATACTCTAAGAAGCAGGATGTTGAGTTAACCATGGCTCTGTGTAACAATAGAGCTCCAAAATTGAATTACACATAATTCAACTTAAAAGTCAATTCCAGGATTGTTTACCACCAATATGCTTGCACTATATAATTAAATTTATTTTTGAATCATATTCCAGGATGACTATGGATGAATGATGAGTTGTGCACTTGTCTGTTAAATGAATCTGTGTTTATGACTGAAGGCCTGAAATGATGGCCACATGTTGTGCTCAATGGCTACCACTCGGACGCTTAAAGAGACTTTAATGCTTGTTTGGACCTGGGAGTAACTGATTTGATGCTAAGTGGGTGACAAAAATAATGTTTTTTTTTTCTTTCGAGAGTCTAATCTATTCTTGGCTCTCCCTGCTGACATATTTTACAATCCCTGAAAAAAATACACAAGAACAGCAGTCATTTTTAAACATGACATAAAGCCTCATTTTTAACCTCTTATAACTAATGAAAATGAAACTTTTCAGAAAAAAGAGGACCTGAATACAAGGCAGCCAAATGATATCTTCAAATTACCACAACAATCAGATGTGAAAATATTTCTACAGGGTGTATAAAGTTTTAAAAGTTTAACCACAGCCCAGAATGGCTGGGGTAAAATGTTTTTTGACCTACAATGCAGCTAGCCACCAGTTTTTGGGTGACCTCATTTTAGGTTGAGCAAGATGAAATCCATTTTTTTTTAATACAGTCTGTGGTTTTGACCCTTACCCAGACATAGCTAAAATGTTGCTTTATTTCATCCTGTTTCCCAACCTTATGCACCCTTTTTGCTGCTCGCTGCGGCTTTTTTGACTTCTGTTATTTGGAAACATCCTTAGGGCATGTATCAGACATCATCTACGTCAGGCCAGAGAGTAAAAAAGAAAAGTCAAACAGCCAAAACCCCAACATGAGACGCAGAAAGATACTGTAAGCAGAGCCTCTCAAACTCTCAGAGCCAAACACTATGGGGTTATCGTAACAGAAGGTGGTGTGGGTGGATATGAAGTCTGTGAGGGAAAACCTGAAGCTGAACTCCTCTGTGACCCGGCACACCCCCTAGAGACCAGGTACTGGCTCTGACATATTTCCAGGGTATCACAATCTAGACCACAGTGACTCACAACACTGCGGTTGGAAGGAGACTGTGAGAACCTACACACCAGATACTAAGTGATGTGTGTGTTTGTGTGTTTGTGTGTGTGTGTGTGTGTGTGTGTGTGTGTGTGTGTGTGTGTGTGTGTGTGTGTGTGTGTTATCATAATAGGCCTGTGATATCTACCTAATTCTATCGTTACTGCCTCAGAGACATGATAGACGGATGCTCCCGGAGGGTAAACGATGTTAAAAAACAATATTCTCATTCTTTTTAAAATGTTATATTATTTGTAATGACATTAAACTAGAGTGATGTGGCGGAATAATTCATGTGTTAATGAACTGACTGAAGTTATGATAAACAGATTAACACCACATTGAGAGCTTAAAAATGCCCCGAATGACTGACTTATTGTTCATCATCAGTTTGAAATGAGGAGTTCAAACACTCTGTGTCTAATGTTTCCTCCTGAAGCCTGCTGGTTCCGCCGTGAGCTGAATGTCTACGTCCTAACAATTGTTGTTATGATCGGGTAATGATAACAGGCGTCTCCGTACCTGACTGGCTTTGTGGAACTGCTTCTTCAGCCCTGCCACGGACATCTTTGACACCCGTGGGCCGTCTCTCTCCTCCAGGTAAGTCCGAAAAATAGACTAATAAAAGCGAAAATGATGGCTTATTAAGAGAAACCCAGAAACTCCACACTCACGGTCCGCACCTTTCAACACAGCAGCTCAACCTGTGAGGAGTCAAGTCCGGAGCGCGGAGCCGGAGAAACCGGAAGTATATTTATACTCTTCAAAATAAAACTTGCAGCTTCGTCAGACGCTTTGTCTATTTCCCACAGTTGTTTTTCGTAATAACACATAACATGTTAAAGAGAGGGCATTTTACAGTTTTTGTCACAATGAATGTGTTTTTTTATTCACTGAAAGACTCTTACCTTATACATTTAATCCTTAACCATACTTATTTTGACACCCCTGGAGGGTTAAATAGCCTAAGTGGTCACAGTGATACTTAATCTAAGTGAAACCTAAAACTGCTGTGAAAGGGCTCAGAGTGAGGCAGTGTGTCACCAAAAACAAATATGAATTAATTACTAAATTACATAATTGATTGATTACATCTCCCCAAATTAAACTCTCAACCAGAACAAGACCTGATAAATAACCTAACGTACTTTTTTGTGCAAATAGTAAATCTTAGTGAGCAGAGACCGGCCATATGCTGCTTACTGAATAGATTTTAGGCTACCCTTCTCGTGAATTTTTATATCTGACTCTGGAGGAGCCGTTTCTCACCAGCCGAGAACCTCTCAACACGTCACACTGAGTTTTCCGAATAACTCTTTGTCCTGCGTGAGTGAAGGCTATTTTTACTCTTACTTTGTAAGTCAAAAGCGGAAGCTGTGGTTGTAGCTCATTCAACTTTACCTCTTTTGTCAGAGGAGGAGAGTGTTTCCTGAATCGCAGAGATGTCGCGACTTCTACAATCCTATTGGCCAACAGCTGCGCGTGCGAAGGAAATAACGTAGAGCGGTGATGGGAATCAAACCCCCGACTGCCGGTAAGGGAATCAAAGCCTGCTTCAAAGCCACATGATGCGTTTCAAATATCGGTCATTCAGTCTGAGTCAGTCTTTGACACCAAATCACAAAAAAAATGGTATTCTAAGATGCAGAACGATCTCTGCTCCCTCTCATCCACAGATTGCAGTGTGCACAGCTGCATGCTTGGATCAGATATTTGATTACCACAATAAAAACCTGACTACAAATATGAGTCAACACTAATATCAATAGAATAAACGTTGTTTTTACATTATTCTGGAAATTTTTCTGGCTCCAGAAAAACAGGAACACCAGACAGATCCAGACAATATAGTGCAATTGAATTGAATTGAATTTGTTTATTTAATAGGAACAATGCAGTTTAACATAGTTCCATCACTAAGTATGAATCATACCTTAATGATCAGCCAGAACATATCTTCATCAGCCCTGCACAAGCTAAGATTGTAAGTTTCGACCAATGAGTTCTTAAAAACGAGTGGCTGGGGTGCCAAACCGGTGCGATTAAAACTTTGATTTCAAAGGATAGGACAGGTCATGTGATGTTCAATTATCAATTATTATGCACATATTTCATTCATTTTTTGCTCATATTGCATTCATTTTGCATAGTTCAAACTCTGTTTGCACTTTCACTTGCCTTCAAATGCCCTATTTTTGGAATTTTGTTTGTTTATGAAGTTATTATAATTTCTGTTTTCTTTTCCTTTGTCTACTCAATTGTTGCTATTTATCGCAGACAGCAAAAAAAAGAATACAAATATATATATATATATATATATATATATATATATATATATATATATATATATATATATATATATATATATATATATTTATTTATATATTTATTTATTTATTTATTTGTTGTTGTTGTCAGGGAAACATGTTTCCTTACTGTGCATTAGACAATCAATACTTTGAATCTTGAATCAGTTAATCAATCAATCAATCAATCAATCCAACTTTATCTGTTAAGCACTTTAAAAAACAACCATAGTTAAAACAAAGTGCTGTACAAGAGAGTGAATAAGATACAAGATCAAGGAATAGACATAAAACATAAGTAAAACGAATTTGTCAAGGACAAGGAGCAATATAAAAGACATAAAACAAATTAAAATGAATAAAAACACAGAAGAAGCAAAATAAAATAAATAAAACAAATAAAAATAATAGTACAATCGCCCAGGACTGTGCTTCAAAGGCCAGGGAGAAAAAGTGGGTCTTAAGAAAGGATTTAAAAACAGGCAGAGACGGGGCCTGTTTAATACTTTGAGACAGCCCGTTCCAGAGTTTTGGGGCTGCAGCAGCAAAGGCACGGTCCCCTCTGAGCTTCCGCTTGGTCTTCGGGACCTTCAGGAGAAGCTGATCAATCAGTCAAACAATCAATGGATCAGTATTTGTTTATTTATTTATACAGCCCCAAATCAAAATAAGGGACCGTCTAAAAACATAAACAGGACCTGTTAACGTTAATAAAATGTTGTTTTCTAAACGGAGACCCAACATGAAGACTGGACAAAGAGTCTGAACTCATCTTAACCCACCATGAGAACAGACTTCTGCAGCATTTGCCCATAACTGAAAAGGTTGGCTTAACTCTTCATAATTCTGTCATGATGACTGAGTATAACACCTTCTTCAGTTTTACTAATGTTAATATCCAAAGCTTAACAGACACATGAGCCATGGAGGGAAGTTATATGACTGAAACAGGCACTCTCTCCTATTGTGTCTAGACACAAAGGAAAATGGATCAGTACTTTTTTTTGGCATTTCTTCTTCTGAAATAAATACAAATAATCATTTAGTTTCTGAAAAACTTACTTTAATTAGTCATATGGACAGTTTTAGCTCACTGAGAGTGGACAATGAGTAATATGAATAAAATGTGAAACCAATGCTTCAGTGAGTTACACAGACCTGTGTATAAAAACATAATGAGTGCATCTCATCAATCAATATTTCTAGTCTGTTTGGAGTAATGTGGTTCTGAGATCTTTCAGAGAGATCTATATTTCATCTCTCTGAGATCTGTGAAACAAAACGAGAGTTTTCTGTTGTAGAGATTATAGTGGGACATTCCTCAGAGCTCACACATGTCTAACTTTTCTCTTAGCTAAGATTCAGGAGTAAACATCTGTACCACAGTTTGAAGAAGTTGAACTTTAAGACTTTTACCTTTCACACTGAGACAAATGAGATGACTGTAGAAAATACTAGAAGTCGCTAAGAGCTCTTGTGGGGCTCCCTGGGAAACTGTTTCATGTTTACTTTTCCAAAAAAAAACACAGCTAAGACAAGTGGGAAATGGACCAAAATTCCTGCTGATATAGACAAGTTAAAATTTCCAGAAGTACCTTTTTTTAAGCAGTTGCCTCTATGTAAAAATGGAAAATATCTTAACAAGTGTAATGAGCAGTTTGTCTGAGGTGTTTCCCAGAGAAATGCTGGGTCCATGATTACCAGATAGACTTAAAAGTTAGGTCCAACCTATCAAGTTCTTTGTAAGTCGTTTTACTTTTCAGTTTAGCCAGGGCCGGCTTTGACAGGAGGATCTTGATTCATATGGTTTTAGATTTAAAGCTTCATTAAGAAAAAAGAAAAAAAGGAAAAAAAGGAAGAAAAGGAAAAAGGCACATACAGCTAAGGATCCCTGTGACCATGTTTCAAGGTTGTCCAGAAAAACAAGTTGTGGGGAGGTAAGAGGCTGACTGTTTCTTCTAATCTCCTCTGGTTGCCTGGCAACTACCTCTAAACAATAGATGGTAGCCACAGGACCTCACCTCTTGTTAAGTCACAACTTTCAATGTAAACACTCTGGGTTATGGTGCAGAATCAAATATCACAGATGTTATCTCAAGATGCTTTACTGAGACATCATCAGCTCCAGACCTGCTGAGGTTTATTAACTGAAAGTGTTTTTTAAATTGGAGGATCTAGGGTCTAAGTTTTGTTCTGGGGTCCCTTGAAATAGGTCTGCTCCGGGGGTAGTATTTTCCAGAGGTCCGGAAACTTTGGGGGTGGGGCCTGCAAGCTGGATATTTCTGTTTGGTGAAGCAGCCTCCGTGTTTTTATTCCCCCTCCCTCCAGCCACTATAAGATGACACACACACACACACACACACACACACACACACACACACACACACACACACACACACACACACGCACGCACACACACACACACACACACCCCAGCCGTGATGGACTTTATTTAGTACTTAATTTAGTTAGTACTTCTAGCCTGATAGCTGATAGTGTGTCACTGTCATAGAGTGACCCTGTAAAATGGAGACCTTCAGCTGATCCTGTCAGTGGAGATCCAGGTTACAGCAGCTGTTCAAACTCAGAAGAAGTCCTGGGGAAGTCACCCTAGTTTAGTTTGATATATGTATATCAACGTGTCATAATCTCCTCATCAGATCAGGATTTAATGATGATTTAAAGCTGTTTGAGAAGGATGCATCAAAGACCTCTATCAATGGGCTCCTTTTGAAGCTGAAACATGGCTTCATCTCTGCCGTCTTTATGTTTTAAACAGAGAATAATCTGGGCCAAAGGGGTCTAAGTAACGGTGGTCAGAACAAACTTTCTTTGACAGACAGAAACTTCAGGCAGATCCAGACTCGTGTCAGACAGACATCTGCTGAGACTGTGTTGGGGTTAGAGGCAGGAATGGATAGTGATACACAGATAGAGAAAGAGTTCATTGTATGGTGTTGCAGTAGGGATGATGGTGAGACTGTTTATAGATGTACCAGCTAGAATCTCTCAGGTCCACATCGAAAGGCTGTCCACAGAAACAATCCCACAAGACAAAGTGTGAGACTCCCACAGAGATCCCTGGTTGAGGATGCTATGAGAGGAGGGTCTGTTTTAAATAGACTGCCTTGCCCCTCTGGCCCAGAGTCTCACGCACACTGTCGTACAGACACATGTTTATTTTGGAATTAAATGGAGATTGGACTGAAAAAAAAAAATTCTTTGTTCAAGACAACTTTTTAGTTGATACAACAAGGTGAGGTAAGGTATTTATCAGTACAGTTACATAGCACTGCAGTTTTAAATGTGACTACAATCACAAATATGTTTAAGTTTGTACCGTACGTCAGTAGCCAGCTATATGTAGCACTACTAGCAGCCCAGTGCTATGACGTATCTGTAGGCTAACATGACAACAAGGAGACTGCCAGTTCATTCAGTAGTTTAGTAGCTGTCCATATGTAGCTCTCTCAGCCCAGTGCTCAAAGAAGTGTCTGTAACGTGTAACGTTAGTGAATCCTGGTTATGTCCTGCCAGTTATCTACCAATCAGAGCTAACGTAGCTCCAGTGTCCACCATCACTACAAAATTAATCACAGAAATCGTTTCAGCAGAGAAAAACACAGATCTCTCTTCTCACTGCTAAACTTCGTGGTCTGGTGTGGTGTTGTTGCTGATAAAATTATTACCATCGGGCATAACTCTAGGAAGGAGACTTTTTTGATAAGTTCAGGATCAATCAGAAACTCCTCGCAGCCCGGCTAATAACTATGACACTGGGGAACAATTTGAAAAAAAAAATCTCTTGAGTTAGATTTTTTGACTGAAATTGGCATGCTGATTCCAAATTTGCAGTCAGTTTTTTTCTGGTGCGTCAAGATTTTTCTCCACAGTTTACCCTCCAGATAAGCTAAACTCTACTGATTACCTGTGGTAAGACTCTCCAGCGGATTATGGTTGGACTCATCTACAGCTACGTGGCAGCTTGTTTGTGCAGTCACAGTTGAGACAGTGCAGTGAGAGGTGTGTGCAGCTCCCAATAGGTCAGTACGATCAATATTTGCTAACAGAAAGCTAGCATAGTAGGAATCAAGAGGGTTTGTGCTGCTTTTCTCTTAACCTTGTTACTATGGGTATACCATTGTAAGTTCATGTCTGCTCCTGTAGCTCCTCCAATAGTCATATCCTTTGTAAAAACATAACAGTGTTAATAGACATTGCAGTCATGTCTGTTTCTTTCATATTTCATTGTATGTCAATAATTGAAGAATTCTATGAAACAAGCACAGATCTGTTGAGTATTTTTCATATCTTTTTTGGAAAATGGCACCCTACAGTTTAAAAACTTGACAAGACAGAGAAAAACTGAGATTAGTTTTTGATTCTGCACCAAAAATGAGTTAAATCAGCTGTCAGACCTAACTCAACAAAAACTGTGTTCCCAAGTGTTGGTGGACTGTTTCCCTGCAGCACTAGGGGGCAGTACAGGCTTGTAAAGAAGCTGATGTTGAGGTGCTCAGAGGTGTGTTGCTCACCAGCAGGGGGCAAGCTTGCAGCAGTAGTTGCTCTGTCCTTACATGCCTGTAGTTAAGTTTTTATTTGTGTTCACTGCTGAAATGGGACTACAGAGCATTAGACTGGTTCTTAAAGTATCTTTGAAATAAATCTTTTCTCATGTTTTTTAATGCATCAAACCATAACTGTAAGGGTCAGACTGAGGAAGGCAAAGTGTTATTTTTATTTTTTATTTTTTTTATGAGACATTCATGAGTGAGATGTTTTTATTATCATAAGAGGTCAAACAGCCTCTAATACCTTTTCTCCTCCTTCTGCTCTCCTTCTTCCCTTCCTCTTCCTCCTCTTCCTCTCCTTCCCTCAGCCTGTAGTGTATCTGAAACACAAGAAGTCATCTGCTGTCCATCCGGCCGCTCTTCTTGGCGGTATTACCCCCTTATATTGCTCAGCTTCCCAAGCACCCGTGGACAATCCATTCTCCCCACCCTGCTGTCTTACCCTCCAGCCCCACTCTCCCCAACAACACCCCTGCCGGCCCTGATCCCCAACCCAAGCCGGAGAGGTGGGATCCGGTGTCCGTGCCCCAGAAAGACCCCTCTCTCTGGAACATGTGGGGGATCAGCGGCAGTGTTGTTTTGGTGGGCTCACTTTCTGTTATGGATTCTCACAGTCCTCTGTGGCTCTAGGACTTCTGGAGACCAAACTGTGGGGAAAGAAACCAGGGTATGCTATCGAAGGGGAATAACTGTGATGCAGCTTCAGTTTTTTTAAAGAGGTCAGCATGTTGCTGGGGCTGGAGTGTTGGGGGGATGGTGTGTGAGATTTTGTGCTTCACACAAACTTGGATCATGAAATATCTTTAAGTCCTGTAACATTTTCCTGTACCAATCTGAACAAACCAGGGGGATTGGGGCGGCCTGGGTTAGGCCCTATGAAGAAAAAACCCTGAGCTTCCCAAACTTTCTGGCAACCGTCCAAAATAGTGGAGACCAGACGGCCCCTGCACTACAAGGCCATTCCCAAAAACCTGGAGAGTCTTCAACTAAGACATGTTAAAAACAGAGCAAAAGTTTTCTGTGTGTAGATGAAATTCAAACACTGTTTTTGTTCATACTTTTGCAGTAATTAGGGAGCTAGATTCAGATTAAACTCTTGATGACGGTTTTCGCGAGTTTGGGACAAACCTGATTTGGGACTTCAGGCCCATCTGTAATGACTGGAGAGATGGATTTTTTGACCTATACTGCAGCCAGCCACCAGGGGGAGCAGTTTTTTTTTCTGGCGACCTCACTTCCAGCTGAGCAAGACAATGTCTTTTTTTTTTTTTTTTTTTTTTTTTCTTCCAGTCTATTGACGTTTGTTGCCAGGGTTGTGGCAATAAAGACTGTTTGGTGGGCAACACTGTGGCCAAGTGTCAACTAGATTAGGGCGCTATCCAAGGTTATAATAGTTAACTAAAACTAAACTAAAAAGGAAAACTAAAATTCAAAATACATTTCAGTTAACTCAAACTAATATAAACTAGAAAAGAAAACAAAAACTATAAGTAAACTAAAACTGTATCTTGTGTTCACAAAACTAACTAAAACTAACTAAAATTAAAGACAAAATTCCCTTAGTTTTAGTTTTTGACAATATTAATAGCCTTCAGGATTTAAATTAATCCAACACATTTTCCCAACCAATTTTACAACAGTTTTCGGCAGTTGTCAGCACCGTACGCAAGTTTTTTTTTCCCTAGGATGACATCGGAAGATCCACACCACCAACGCATGTGATTGGTTCCTGCAGCATCTCTTCTTCTGTATAATCCTGCTGATTTGACATTGAGTGCATTACATGCGCCACCATCGGTCTCCAAGGGAAATGAGTTGCCTCGCAGGTAGTTTACATTTACCTATCAGAATGATATATAAAATCAGAACAAGAAGAAACGTGCTCTCGTACTCATCATGTCTCTTTGTCCTGGCAGACTACCTGCGTTTGTTTATATCTGGCACGCTATACACGTTATACACTAAGCGGCTAGCGCCTCATAGCCAGCTGTGGCTCTGCAGTGGAGGTAGCACTGTTTTACGACACGATGAGAACTAGAGCCTTATTTAGCGGTGTTTTTGTGTGAAAGTAACGCGCTGAATAATCTCTAAATAAAGCGTGAATGCAGGCCGATATCAGATTTTTTGGTGGGAGTCCGTTTATTTGTGTTTTTGGTCAAGTAAAATATGGCCCAGTCTGAGGGCAGAGGAAACCGGCAGAGGAGCAGTGAGGGGGTGTTTGGTGCGAGCGCTCTGGGCTTCTGCTGCACAAAAACACTGTTGTAGGGGTAACTTCTGCCCTAAACCTTGTGATAGGACCCAACTTGTTCCATCCCGGAGTATCACTTGAAAGTGAAAAATGGCACAGCTCTCCCCTATTTTTTGTTCAATGTTATATGATATCCATGTAAACAAACTTTGGGTCAACCTTTTAGTTTAGTTGCCCTTAAGAGAATATGTACTATTTTTCATTTACAAACGTCAAATAATTCTATACTCCATAAGTCAGAACCATATGTAGCCGAAACGTTTTGAAGAAAAAACGCATTAGCTTTGGAAGGTAGGCGCGCATTTCCACTAAATGCAAAATATCATACAGATGATGCTGTTACTGAACGTAATTTAAGTGCAGAATATTTTACTTTAACATAATTTCTAACCTCCAAAAGCGGACTTTTCGAGTCTTCGCCTCCTGGCCGCTTGCAATGCTGACGAAAGCTAGCCATTACCTCAGAAAAATATTCGAACTCCGTGCGATTTTGGCGCGTTTCTTCTTGTTCTGATTTTATATATCATTCTGATAGGTAAATGTAAACTACCTGCGAGGCGCCTCATTTCCCTTGGAGATCGATGGTGGCGCATGTAATGCACTCAATGTCAAATCAGCAGGATTATACAGAAGAAGAAGAGATGCTGCAGGAACCGATCACATGCGTTGGGGGCGTGGATTTCCCGATGTCATCCAAGGGAAAAAAAAAACTTGCACGACACGACGTACTGGGCCGTGCTTGTTTGCTGCACTGACTGGCTGTGCGCTGGGCTGCGAACAAACGTAGTGGAGCAGTGAATCAGAGTATCTGTAATAGTTCAATTTCATGTGAGTCTGACTTTATTGTCACAAAGTCCAAGTTTCTAATTATTAAAGCTCATATTATATATTTTTTACGTAATTTATGTTTTTATTATTTTTATTTAATTCATGTTAACATTATTTTATATAATTTATGTTTATATTTTTATATGAAGTTTATTTTCTTGTGTTTAAGGCAGCAGCCAGCAGTTCAGTATTAGCATTGAATGAGCAGTGAGCACTATGTTGAACTGGCAAATAAACAGTATTACAAAATATTTACTCTGACCTTTTTGAATCCTGCACCTGGTTAATAAGGTATGAAAAACTAAAACTAAAACTAAAACTTAACTAAAACTAAACTAAAACTAAGCCTTGTTGCAAAAATTAAAACCAAATAAAAACTAGAAAGCCCGCTCCAAAACTAATTAAAACTAAACTGTAATGAAAAAAAAAATGTCAAAACTAACTAAAACTAAACTATAATGGAAAAAAAATGTCAAAACTAACTTAAATTAAACTATAATGACAAATCCAAAACTATTTTAACCTTGGCGCTATCTCCTCGATAAAATGCTGCCTCACACCTCCATACCCTGCCCAGCTGTTAAATTCTAGTGGATAATTTGCAACCTTTTTTTTAAGATTTAAAAAGTCTAAAAAGTGTGAGGTATACAACAGATTTCACAGTATGTGATAGGGATGGGAGAAAAAAGAATCAATTTATGTTTATGACTTTTTAACTCATGATTGTTGTCCAAAAATTGATTTTTGTTTTCAATTTCTTTCTTTTGTTTTTCTTTTCAAACTGGGCTGAAAAAAAGAAATCACTTTTCCTCAGCAGAAGGCAAAATGTTTTTCTCTGACTCACGTGGTGTACATTTATTTGTGAAAATATGACTCCTGATACAGTCTGTAGATATCATCATCACTAAACTTCTTCACATGATTTGGTGTTTAAAAAAAAAAAAAAACTAACTAAAAACTGCAAATATCGTTAATATAAAAAATCACGGTTTACATCAAATGAGTATCCCAAAAATAGTACAAGAATCAACTCAGGAGGAAAGCTCCCTAGTTTTTAATTATAACTAGTTTATATCTGTTAAGTCTGCAATATTGACATTTAGAGTCTTCACTGAATTCAGGACCTGTAAGAATGCAAAAACACACAAAAACATTTTTTATAGAACTGTAAGTGAATTAAGCTGTAAGGGCATAAGGATGTTTTTGTTGGTCAACAATGGACTGAAATATATAGTTTCCTTAATCCAAACTGCCGGCAGGCTGCATTTTAATTCTTGTGACTTACAGCTGTCGGTTTGTGGGTGTGACCGATGTTTATCAGACTCATGGTCAGTGTTTGTTCACCTGTTTTAAACATAGAAATGTAATATTTGCCAGTTTTCCTGAATTTCCCTGTATTCACATCTAACAGCGTCAGTGCTGTGTTGACCTGTCTTCGTGTGCCTCTGATTTTTAAATGTAGTCTTGTCTTTTAATTGGAACACCTTCAGGAAGACCAAAAGGACTTTTATCTGATTGCCCTGAACATGTTTACCTTCTCCATCTTCAGCTCAGTCTTTTCTAAAAGTTATCAGTGAATTTCAGTAAACTGTTCCAGGAGAGACTTCTTCTTTTCACAAATCTGCTCCATATTCAAACCATTTTTGAAAGTGGTCCACTGCTTCTTAAAAATAGCGCAAAAGATACGAGTTGTTCCAGAAACAGATACAGCTCTGTGGAGGAAGCTGAGCAAGTGCTCCACCTCTACAGATCAACCAGGTTCTCTGCTGAATATTGTCGCCTACATGCAGCACACAGGAGGGACTGAAATAACCCATTGTGCCCTCTCTGAGTGGTACTAGATTTCTGCTACGTGCCAGAGAAAAGGATGGGGGCCACTTGTCAGAACTGGGTTTTTCAGCTCCTAAGTGATGAGGAACAGCTCAGCGGGCTCACTAATGTACAGTAAATGTGATGGGTGGGTTGGATTGTTGAGTTATGCAAGGCTTTCAGCTCTCAGTAATAGAGCAATACTTTGGCATGTTGCGTAACAGATTTGTCCTCCTCGCTTTTTCAATGTGGGCCCAGGGATACTTCCACTGTCCCTGGTCCATTTCCATCCCTGCCCTTTAACTTTCCATAGCAGTACAACTGTGATTAATTCAGCTTTTCAAAGGCTGTTAGAGGTTTTTTTAGGGAAGTGTAGTGTATTTCATTTTTCAGCAATGCAGATTTTTATCTCTGAGGCACTTTCATTTTAACATGCCTAAAGAAAGGATCACAAAATCAAGATATGGTCAAAACACTATTTATCAAACACCAACACAAAACATCTCTTTCCGGGTATTTTCACCAGAACTGAGCACAGCAGCAGGTTCCTGTGTGGACTTTGCCTCCCGTCTGTATCTGTGTCTGTGTGTGTGTTGTATCCTTGAATTGGCCTTTCAGAATGCCGAGATCATTTCTGATGAGAAGTCCAGACCTAGTCAGACTCAGACTCTGTCTTACAGTTTAATTTAAGGTAAAATTTCTGATTTTGTTGCTTTCTTTTTGTTGTTTTAAGAGTGGCATTTAAATAAAGTTAGCTATTTTTATTATACATACTTTGTTGAAACGGAAATTTTACTATATGCCTTAGAATGACAATTTATTGACATTTAATTTATCCTAAAAGATCAAACTGATTTATTGGAGGAAGTTCATCTGACCATTTTTTCTATCAACCATAAATGCAGATACATCATCTTCAAATCCTTTCTCCTGCGTTTTCAGAGAAACTACTTTCTCTGTCAAGGTCCTTCCAGTCCAGCTGCTTTGTTGTGTTTTTCTCACTCGAACATAAATGATCTAAGACACCACCACTATGAAAACGCTGGGCAGGAAACTCTGGGTAAAAGCTGTATTTTGTTAATCTGGAGAAATATCATTTTCCATTTCAGCTCTCATCTTGTAATGACTTGAGAGAGACATCCTCCGTATCGAAGCACTCGTGTTATCGCTCCTGCAGTCTTTGCTTTTGTCTGTTGGAGACTTGCTCCTCCTAACACTGTGTATTACATGGTCTCCAGAGGATTTGCATGGATCAGATGTTACTGCTGCAGAGAGGAAAAAAGCACATCATTCATCTCCCTCCTACATGCTCCTTTTGATGTTCCTTGCATGTGTGTATTTAAGCATGTATGTATATATGCATGTTCAAGGAAATGTGTTTTGACAATGATGGATAGATTTCCTTTTTTGATGTCATTCTAGTCTTTACCTGGAAAAACATGGACCATGCCTTTCTGTTAGAGCGTCTGTGGCTCAGTGACAGAGTCGTTATCTCTCAATCAGAGGGGATTCGATCCCAGCTCCTGCTGTGATGTGCTGAAGTGCCCTTGAGCAAGACACTGAACCCTGAAATGATCCTGCTAGTTGTCAGCGGTGTGGGAAAGATGGATTAATGAGACTAGTGATATGAAAGTGATTTGAGTGGTCGGCAAGAATAGAAAAGCAAGTTGATAAGTAACAAAACCAAGCAGTAAACTCTGGTCTTGCAATGTGGAAGTACTACAATCTGTGGTTGGTCACATGTCAGCTAGAGGTTGGCTCCTGGAAGAATTACCTACATTCACACCATGCAAAACAAAAGCCTTGTGTGTGTTTTTTTTTTTTTTTTTAAACGAAACCATAAATTAAAAATGAATTAATTCTAAATAGCTAATTTCTTTATTGGCACGCTGTGTGGGTGGTGAATTATTTTCTTAAGCTTTAGTTTAAAAGCTATAAAGATCACGAGTTCGCCCAATCAGAGGCACAGCTCAGCTGATTGACAGTAGGGCGCTCTACAGCGGTTAGTGTGGAAGTGTTAGAGCCTGATATGTTTATATGTTTTACAAATCCAGCTTTAACACACAGGCTCAAATCCCACCTCATTTCTGATATGGTCCCCACCAACGATTTGCTTTTGAACAGACGGGTGATGTCACTACGTCTATTTATCATACAGTCTATGAATTACCTAACTCCATGCGATCTGCAGAGTCCATTCCTACTCTCAGGAGATGTCCAAAGACTCAACTGTTCAGGAAACACTTGGGCACTTAAGCCCCGTTCCCACCGAGCGATCCGGTTCGGATCAGCACAGTTTGGTACGGGTTGGATTGGTGAAGCCTGATCCTGTTTGCCCTTCTTGGTGGGCAGAATGTAAGCCAGATGTCAGTGGCTATGGTATCAAATGATGATTTATTACCCCACTAATAAATTCAACACAGAAGAAAAGCACATCACAGCAAACAAAAAGCAACGATGGAAGACATCCAGCAATTCATCTTCTTTGTGATTTCCATGTGAAATCACAAAGCTTTGTTTCAGAGAAGGCTGTGTGCCCTCAGGAGAAATAAAGCAGCCACTGTTGCAGGAAGTGACCATTCTTTCCACCAATTAAGGGACTGCAGAGTTTTTAGCTCCACCTTCTGGAGAACCAAGTGGGACGGTACCGATGGGTTTGTCCCAGTACGGATTTAAGCCAGTTGAAACACCGTACTGGGACAAACCAATCTTGGTGGAAACGAGGCTTAAATCTGACTCCTCTCCTCTTTGTCCTCAGGGTTAGACTGAGTCTGCAGGTCTCAGAGCCTGCTCTTAGTCAATATTTATCACTGATTATCCAATTTTGTTGAAGGTTGAACGAAGCTGTTGGTTTTTAGTAAATAACTAGCAGCACTTTAGCAAATAACTTGTAGAACTTTGTCACACTAATTAAGATTTTCCCTTCCGTCTGTATTCTTGCTTGCTTTGTATGGTGCTTTGGTCAAAAGCATCCAAAGAGTGTGTAAATGATTCGTCTCATTTTTAACCTCACTGTCCTGAAAACTTGTGTTTGTGTTGAAGCGCTCAGTTTTGAGAACGATTCAGGGCTGTTCAGTTTCATAAAGTAGAGAATTAAATGGAATGAGGCTTGCAAACATATGGCTTTTTATTTCAAAGGAATGAGTATTGTAACATTAAATCAAAAGAAACATGATCACCTATATTAACATAGTTTGTTCCTTTTTTTCGAACACGTAGACTCCGGCCCACTGCGCTGAAATACAGACTGAAAAACAATGCAACACACAGAGCAGAACTGAAACTGTAAACCGTGGTGAAATCATCAGACACGTCCAGCACAATCTCTTCGTTCATTCATGTTTGAAAGTAAATAATGTCACGTTAGCAGTGAAATTTGTTTTACAGTTATATCTTTTGGTTTCTTTCAGATGACAAATAACACTATTCACAGAATATACAGTTCCATAAACATTTTTTAATTACCAGTTCTGTTTCAGCATGTGCTCCTTTGTTGGTCTTAAGTTTCATTTCTGAAATGTTTTCCCAGTGTTTGACTCATTCACAGTACATGCCTGGAGCCTCCAGACGCAGCACATTTCACGCTGTTCATCACGTCAGTCGGAAACTGAAAACAAAAACCACAAAAACTATTCAAGAGCAACGCCTTAATCAAGTCTAGCCCCATGAAATACCAGCGAGTTCCAAACATATGTGTCTAGGCCATCAGTCTGAGATGATTTTTGGTGTGATTTGGTCGTTTTTACAGTAAAGCCAATGGCAGAACACTGTTGATATTCACAGAGTTGATGAGACTGGGCAGACCCTTGTAATACTGCATACCCCACACACAGTACGCAGGGGTTTCTATACACATCTGTGGACTGAGAAATTCTTTGGTCAACCATTACAGTAGAGACAGGTCATAAAACACCATACAATAACTTAGTGATCAAGTTCACAACACTATAGCTTCTCAACAAAGACTGCTTTTGAACGCCGTCGTCCAAACACTTGAAATGACATGGATAACGTCACTACTGCTTTTGATCGAGACAAAATGCACAGCTTCACAGGGAAGATGAAGACATCTGACAACAAAAACACCAGATAAAAAGAATCGCTCACATGATACAGACCCATGGCTCAACTCTCACTAGGACAGAACATCTAAAAATTCAGTTCACTAAGTTTTTACTCATTAGACTGGGCTGGTGGGCCAACCAATCAAAGAAATCAATACTGCAGTTCAGCAAAAGACTGGATGAGGTGGCTCCTCTACATTTGGAGATAGGGTTTTCTGACCAGTGTATGTTTGAAATGTTCGCTAAATAATTCAACACAACACGGATACATGTATGTTCTGCTCTCAGTTTTTGCATTTTGTTCCTGAAGTAGAACAAAGAGATGTGAAAGTTCTATTTATCACAATTTTAAGAAAAGAAAAACGGGGAATTGGCTGGACGATGTACATGTGTATCTAAAAGTGCTAAATGGTAAACCTTTAGGTGCCCCGAAACTCCACCAACAACATAAAGAACATTGAAGCAAAAAGAGAGCAGTCATGTTGGCGTAAAAGTTCCTACTCCTGGTCCATCGCTGTGCCCGAGCTAACAGTCAGGTTTCGATGGAGGTTTGGGTTCTGGCTGTGCCTGTTCCTGCTTCGCACGGAGGAGAAGGACGTGTCGCAGCCGGGGACTTTGCACTTGTGGAGCAGTCTCAGATGGACAGTTTTGTAATGGGCTCTGAACGTGCCTTTGTTGCTGTACACCTTTTGGCAGACATGACAGGTTATTGGAGATCCGCCCCCACCTCCCTGAAGCCCACCTTGCTCCCCAACAATAGAGCTCAAGGTCCTCTCCCCTCCAAGTGCCAACTCTACCCCCCCAGCCCTCCCCACACCAACCCCATCACAGCTTTCATCGCTGTCTTCTATAGGGAGGGCCTCCTCATCCTCTTCAATCCCGTCCCCTTCATCACTACAGGCCCCATCCGAGTCCCAGGAGGACCGGGCACTGCTACGAGGCGGAGCAGCAGAGGAGGTACTCAGGTCCAGGACTGCTCCATCCTCCCCACCCCCACCACTTTCCTCTCCTTCTCCTAATCCTTCCATCTCACCCAGGGGAGACGCTTCAGCGCTGTATGACGCAGATGACAGTTTGCTCATGGGGAAGACAAGGCCCATGCGGTTGTGGCCCCGGAAGATGACAGAGGTCTGGCTGGTAGAGTCTCGATGGGGCAGATCTCTGTCCCGCTGGTCTTGGCAGTAGTCCGGGCTAACGGGGTCCCTGTCTCGATTCTGGGATGAGGGTGCGTAGAGGGCGTTGGCTGTACTGAAGGAATCTTTGGTCAGCAGCTTGTGGTGTAGATTCAGATTTGCACTATGTCTGAAAACAGAAAAGGACACATGCAAAAATTAGTTTACAAGTTCACATCAACAGTCCTGATCTGGGACAAAAACAGGGTCTCTCTGCTCCCACCTGTCTCGGCTCCTGCGGGAGGGAAAGGCAGCGTTGCATCCGTCCACCGTGCACAGGTGCATCTCCTTCAGGTGGATGTTCTGGTAGTGCATCTTGACACTGTAGGGGCTCTTAAAGGTCTTGCTGCAGATCTCACAGTGGTGTGGTAGGTCAGAGTCAGGGTCAAGGTGAGACAGACCTGGGTCACCGTAGTCATCCATGCAGCCATCAGAGCTGTCCCTTTGGTGGTCTATGTGCTGGGAGTTGCCGCCGTTTGTCACCCTGTGCTCACCATCATCCCACCTCAGCTCTGACATTGAGTTTGTGTTCTCGCTGTCCTCCTTCTCTGCGGTGCCGTTAGGCTCCTGACAGAGAGAGTTACTTTCACAGTGATTGTCCAGCAGTCTGTTCCCAAAGGGGGACGCAGGACAGGAGACGGTTTCGGAGAGCTTTGGGCCCTCATTGTCTTCTCCTCCTGACATTTTTCTCGCCAGAGCTTGGTCCACCAAATGCTTGACCCCCTCCCTCTCCCGCCCTTCTTCAGAATAAGGCCTTCTCATCTCTTTCTCCTCCTCGGGTTGTGGTGAGCACCTTCGCCCCTCAGCTCGGCCGTCATCACAATCGTCCTTTTCGTAGCCATGCAGAAGAGCTTCGTCCTCGGAGCTGTTGTCCTTGTCCATCAGCTCGTCTCGCTCCATCACCTCCTTCTCTATCTTTATGGGCATGCTGGACTTCCTGGACTTCTTCTTTGGTATGGGGTCAGTCATGTAAGGTTCAGGGGCAGTGACGGGTTTCACAGGTACGGAGGAGGACAGCAGAGGAAGAGAAGGGAGTGTCCCTGGAGTGTTAGCAAGCTCTGCTGGGGTCACCAGGCTCCGGTAGAAAGGCAGAACTGGCTGTACAGTTTTTAGGTTCGGGAAGAGGATGCCGCTCTGGCCGATGCTGGAGAAGGAGCTGCCGTGGAGCTTAGAGTCCACGTGGCTAACCATGTAGCTGGGCACAGACTTGTGGCTGTCTGCAGAGCAGACAGGGATCTGGGTTCCATATTCAGACCTCTTCTCTCCTTGGGAGTTCTCATCAGCGGACAAGTTTCCCCGCAAGTCTTTGTCTCTATTGTTCCTGTTCATGGGCATGTGTAACCGTGGGTTTGGGTTAGCGCTGTGGCGATTGCGACTACGCAGCGAGCTGAACACCATGTTGCAGCCCTCTATAGTACACTTGTGCTTAATTTTCAGGTGCACCGCGTTGTAATGGATTTTCAGTGTCCCCTTGTCATAGAATGTTTTCTCACAGGCGTTGCAATACACTCGACCTTTCTTCAGGGAGCCCCCCACACCACCTCCTCCTGATCCCGTCCCACCGCCATTCCTGTCCAGAGAGCGCAGCTTACCCTCTGGTGACATCTGTGTCACGTCGGAGCTCATGGAAGGTGTGCACGGGGTGGAGGGCCCATCAGAGTAGTTGTCGCTGGTTGAGAAGTCTTCGGCCTCAGTCTTTGTGGTGGTGGAGAGGTTGTCCAGTGGTTTGTCTCCACTTCGCTCCAGGTCAGCAGAAAAGGAGACAGAGCCTGATCCCAGCAGGCTGCTTTCTGATGGGTGTGACAGAGACAGCAGGTTCTCCCTCCCTTCCTTTCCCACCTGATCGTCTCGCCTTTGACCTTGGTGCTCCATTAATCCACGACAGGGTTGCTGGGGCTGCTGCTGGTGCTGGTGCTGCAGCCCCCCTGTTGGAGAGCCGAGGAACGGCGCGGGAACGGAGCCTAACAGCTGGAAAGGCAGCATGAAGGCCATGCTGTTGATGAAGTTCTCAAAGTGGTGCATGCTGTTGCCTCCCAGCTTCTCCACTTTTGATGCGGAAATGTTGGCAGCGGCGCGTGGAGTGTTGCGCTCTATGAAAGTACGGATATCTGAGTTGGTGCGGGTGCTGGGAACCAGAACTGCCTGGCCCTCCTTGTCCTGCAGGGCCATCAGCTCCACTATAGACTTGGTCTCCCCAAAACGTAGGAACTGTTGCAGCGTAGCGATCTCTTCTTCGAAAGTCATGATGGCCCAGCGGTCGAGCACCTTCCCTGCAATATCCTGCCGATAGTAACAGTGTGCGGAGAGGGAAGAGGGGGAGGGCGTGGAAGAGATTGAGAGGGAGAGAAGAAAAAGAGGAGAAAAGCATTTCCTCATTAGCATTATAAGAGTCTGTTGGGTTGCTCATACATATTCAAAGTGCAGGCTACATGACACACCCTATAAAAGAGAGTGGCAGGGCGGCTAAATAAAGGAATCAGATGGAGTGTTAATGTAAGTGGGCAGCACAGCGTCCTGAGAACACTCATTACACAAACACACCGTGTTTTCTCCTGCAGGTCGTTTCTCTTCATTTAAACCTCATTGATCAGCCAAAGACGACCAGGAACACAGACACACACACACACATACACACACGTGCATACAAGCAGCAGGTACATTCACTCACACACACTTTCTAAGGCAGGCAAAGATAAATAAATATATGCACAAGCATACCACACACACACACACACACACACACACACACACACACACACACACACACACACACGCACACACACGCACACACACGCACACACACGCACTCACACATAGGGGAGGGGTGATCAGAAAGCAGCTCACACTGATCAAGCCGGTCCTCTCTGACTTTGCCCAGCAGTAATCACATGTGAGTTCCAGTGTCTTTGAAAGTGAGGAGCGGGTTCATGCCATAACCGTGATTAATATTTCATCATAGAGCATTCATCGGGTGCCTGTCGAGGATTCTGACTCTACGTTTGCCATTAGCTGAGCTAACATGAATTAAATGCAGCCCATCTTGAATACTTGATGATGTACTAATCGAAGCGAGAACTCGCGCCGACTTGGAGCCTGCAGCCCAGGCCTTGGCCGGCCAGGGTGGAGATTGAGAGGAGATCTGGGGCAGGGGACGGTTTTACAAATCTACCAGTCCCAGTTTGGAGACCTCTGTGACTCGTGGGACAGGAACCAGGACACTTAAGGCTCTGCTTATTACAACACTTTCCTACGCTGGCTTTTTTCACAGACATGCTTTCCTTTGAATTTTCCCTTTGTCTCCTTCTCCCTCTGTCCTCCAAAGCTCCGGGCTGATTTGGAGGGTTTCCCTCTACACAGAATCTCTTTAAAACTCTGAGGAATGTTTTCATTTAGTCAGTTTGTGATTAAAGATAAGAGTTTGATCAATTTAAGGAGTCAGATCAGAGCTGAAACTGGATTGTGACTGCACACCTGAGCGGTAGGATGTGAGGCATCAGGGGAGCGGCTGTGGATGAGCTCACACACACACAGACGTGGTGCTCAGAAAGGTTTCTCCTTCATCATGTCTTTTGAAAGTGACAGAAACCAAACTATACTGCTAAAATATCCTCCCATGCTGCTCACCTGGAGCACATATCCCCGTATGTAGTCCTGCAGAGTCCAGTCCAGCGCGTTGAGAATCTGGATGACCTCCTCTTGCTTGAGGACAGAGAAAAGGCGGTCCAGGAGGATCTTGAGGCGGATCGGGATGGCTTGGGTTCCGTACAGCATCAAGCTGCAGATGTCGAAGACCACGTTGGAGTGCACGATCTCCACCTGGCTGCTCTGGTACATGTGGTGCACCTTCAGCTTACTGAGAGCTGGTGGACACACAGCAGAGTCACTGGGTTAGTCTTTATGGGCGGACAGGGCCAGAGGATGTGAGGAAACAAGAGAGGGACAAGGAGGCAAAGGATCAGACACGTTTCCACACACAAAGAAACTTTAAAGAGCTCAGAGTCAGATGGAGGCGTTTCTGTCAGAAACTTTTTCTGTTTTCAATACGAGATGACGTATTTCTCAGTCAACAACACACCTGAAATCTAAAGGACGACTTCTATCATAAATTAGACTTTAGTCGTCTTTTGGTCACGAATTTCCACAACTTACCACCATCATATGCTACACTTTTAGCTTGATTTGCTTATATATTTAGGAACCTATTGATGGTCTTTTCTTTTTGGTTTCTGTATGTCTTATTTACATTTTTTACAAGTACATGATTTGACGACTCAAAAAAACTATGGTAACCTCTCTCATTATACTGTGACAGGCTGTTTGTAAGATGATAACAAGCAGCAATTTTATAAACAAAATACTGTTAGAGCTTAGATTAAAAAAGAATATTAAAAAGTAAATATTTAAAGATTTTCATGCCTCCCTGAATTATCCCTAACAAACAAACAAAAAAAAAAACAAAAAAAAGGCCACACCAATATCAACCCACAGTTTCTCAATGATGAAACCATGTGAGTACCCTCAGGAGCCGATGAACTGAAGAGTGATGGTAGCCAGAGAGAATAACTCACGAATCAACATTTAGGAGGCTAAATTTAAAGAGGATTCAGGATACTTTCGAGGAAATGAAAAGTAAAGAAAAAAAGTGGTAATCTTTTTAGGGCGATTTCAGGGAACAACATGGAGCCAGTGGCCGAGTGATGCTTTCAAATAATCTCTGGCCCCTGTACATCAACCTCAGGAGGAGGAAAGGCTCCACAGCGTTCCCCAAACTTCACATCTGAGCTGACACCAGCTCAGATGGATTTGATGAATTTCCAAACGCTGATGTTCTTTGTTTATAGGAGCAAAGTGGACGTTGGTGGACTGGTTCAGATAGGCGGGTCTTTATCACACATGATGTAATCAGAAAAAAACGTAATATGTTATAATGATCAATAACTGGAATGCTCCAAAAAGATGCTTCAAGGTGGGGTGTTTGGAAATAATCTAAACAGATTTTTTAATCAAGAATGATTTAAAATGTAAAAATGGTTTAAAAAGAAGAAGAAGAAGAAGAAGAAGAAGAAGAAGAAGAAGAAGAAGAAAAAGAAGGAAAAGGAAAAAATCGATCAGACAATCAGCAACAAGAACGGTTCATGCATCACAATCTGAGTGCTGACTCTTCTCATACTCCTACAGAAGCTTTTAAAGAAACACTGGGGGTGTATTTGTTATATAGTGAGCGTATAGGCTACAGCATAAACATATAGATTTATGTAGATATAAATATTTATGCAAGGATTTGATTTGAGTTTTAAAGCCGCTTCTGGCGTATTTTTCAGGGTGTTAAACTGAAGGTGACATAAACGTTCATGAATTCATCATAAAACATTTTTTCGTAATCAGCAGTGACAGTTCTCGCTGAAGCTCTTGATTTGTTTTGTACATGATGAAAAAATGTGTGGACACTCGGACCTCTAATCCTGCGTATCAGTCCACCAGCAGCAGCAGCAGGAGTCAGTAAAGTTAGACGGAGAGGAAGAGGAAACAGGTGAGACGTCAGGTTGTTGTGTTCTGACGTTGATAATAACACACACCATCAGTGATTTAATTTCACCGTCCTGTTGATAAAAAGTCTCAACAGAAGCGTTCAGGGACGACTTTCTCTAACGATTGTGTGCCGCTGAATGCTCCACATGACCTCCTCCGTGCTGCGTGCTCTCTGATTGAATGTAATGACCTCCATTGTTGTGGGGTGCAGGGAGAGATCTCAGAGACTCCTTAAGCTCCCGGCTTGTGGAGACTACACGCCTGCTGAGTGAGAGCCATTGTGTTTCTGCGTCTGTATGTGTTATTCAGGACAGGCTGCCTTTGCATTGAGCGCTTACCGTGAGCCACCCAGCCATGCTTACAGTTTTCACACTGCCTCCTCTTCAGCTTCCCCGGCTTGAAGCTGTCACAGTTACAGTTCACCAAAGTGCAGCAGATAGCCTGTTCAGAGAAAAGGAGCACAACAAACAGGAGTGAGTAATTTTTTTTTTCTTTTAACACCGTATCATGTAGAGTGGATTATCTGAAAACGCCTGCCCACATTTCCTCTGTATTTCTTAACATTTTCACACTTTCATGTCCAAACCTTTTCGTCTGCAAATGTGAAAAAAACTGAAAAAAGTCTGTGTGAAAATTTAAATTTAAATCTTAATTAATAAATCCAAATGCTACAGATTCACGTTCTTAACTGAAGCTTTTATTTCCATATTCAGCACAACGACAAGAGTGTTGGAATTTTCTAGAAATGAAGCGACTTAAAGCGAGGCCTGTAACCTTCAGTGAGCGTTAAACAGCTGATAAAAAATGTGCGGCGTGCTTTATCGTACATGCTACATGAAAAATGAACAAGTTGCCCACGGATACTAAAAGAAAAAGTATAACTGCCTTAAATAATTTTTCTCTCCCGCCATGATCACCAGTTCACCCATTGCCTGATGTGTGTCCTGAGAGAACTTGCGGCTGTGTGTGTGTGCGTGTGTGTGTGTGTGTGTGTGTGTGTGTGTGTGTGTGTGTGTGTGTGTGTGTGTGTGTGTGTGTTGCTGCAGTGCAAGTCCCTTACAGTAATGAAAGGTCTCAGACACACCTGGATCACCAAAACCATTTCAATCAATCTATGCCTGAGGCTCTCTCCCTCTCACACACACACACACACAAACACACACACACAGGTCAGAGGAGCCTGTCCATTAGTTCATCTGCTAATGGGTTTTATCTTTTGGAGAAAACATGGAAAAAGTCGGAGTGAGTGGCCGACAGTCTCAGAGTGTGTGTCTGAATGGTGGTAATGAGAGCAGCTCTCAGGGTAGCTGCTGACTCTGCAGCGACCTCGCTGAGACGACTCCGGCTCACTGATACACTGAAAATGACTCCGCTTACCCTCTCTGTGCCTTACTGGACGGCAAAAAAAGAAAATCATTTACACACCAGGAACTGAGAGGAAGGCATCATCAGATTTATGATCAAAGCGCGTGTTGTTAGCCGTACGCGCTGAAGCCCTGGCGGTGGCTGCACCACGCCACCTCTCCCCCTCTGCATCTATAATGCATGATCAGTGGGCTTTTAGTATACATGAGCAGCATGCTCAGCTCCTCACTGGAGCTCGCTGCCTCTCCAAGCCGAAAAGGAGGAAGAGCGTGGGTGGGTGGATGGGAAGAGGGCCGCCTCCTCCTCCTCATTTAGTCAGTGGCTCGGCTCGGTGCTGGAGGCGAGGCTTGTCCTTGAAATCTAGGATCAGGTTATTTCACCTCACGGTAACCTCCCATCATTAGGACGAATAAAGCCACCTAACATCAAGGTGGCAGCAGATACCTGGCCTTGAACACAACCAGGAAGCTGAGGCTCGAGGTCCTGTGACATCCGTTTTTCCCCCCTCCTCCCCTCCTCCCCTCCCCTTTGTCAGGTCTTATCCCCGGCTGGCCAGCTCGGCCTCCTCTGGACAGTGGTGAGGTGTGGAAACCCCTTTGCTCATCTCTCAGCGACATAATCCCATCATTACAGAGCACCAAGAACCAACACGGCCCAATTAGGCTAATCCTATCCCACTGTGGGTGCACACACACCTCCTGCTGCTGCTGCACCTAATGTACATCTTAATCAGGCTCCTCTGTTCACCAACACACACACACTCACTCACACTCTCTCACACACACAGATTCCAACACACAGTGTGCTGCAGGTTGTTTATCTTAATTAGTGATTCATTTCAGGATTTCCTGAGAAAAAGAATCATGATAGCCCCCACCCTCCACCCTCCACCCTCCACCTCCGTCTCCGTGTCTTTGCTGTGGTCACAACAAAGCCCCGGCTGCTCGCCCGCATCACTGGAGTGGATGACAAGAAGACTAATTGAACAAAATGATGCAGCTGGATCAATGTTTCAGAAGCCAAAGCTAACAGTGTCACTTTCTTTATATCAGCCGTGTATCACACACACACACACACACACACACACACACACACACACACACACACACACACACACACACACACACACACACACACACACACACACACACACACACCTTGGATTGATTTTGCCAGCTTCTATTAGCATTTGGTCCGCTCATGTTTTAACTGAATGATTAATAGTGCAGTTTGTATGCAGAGGAATGAGGGACGGTGCTTTATTAGAAACTGTTTTTTTCCTCTGTGCATATTTACATTTTTGTGGTGCAAAATTTACTTTTATTTCACTTTGCAGCTGATAAAGTTGAGACAATCTAAAAGAGGTCATAAAGCTGTCGGCACTGGATCAACTTCTTTAACCGCGGCTCATAGTTGTGAATGGATTTTTCCATCATTTATTTGTAGTAACTTCATGAACTCTGAGGCATTAGAGTCATAAACCCCGACTGCTAATTATGTGCTATTGAAAGCATCAGAGTGATTTTAGCTAAAGAGGGCTTAAAACAGTAAGGAAGGACTGAACACAGGTCAAAGAATGAAACTGAACAGGGAGTGATGGTTTTTCAACCCGGCCCTGGTTCGGCCTTGGTGCCTCTGAATCTCTTTTCACCTCTTCCTCTTTCTTTGTGTGAGAACGTTTTTATGCCTCTGGTTGAACTCATTTATGAATCTTCCACTTTTTTTTCTTCGTCTCCTTGAGTGCGTCTTGAGCTGCCACCAGTCAGTCCATCTAATTCTGTCCAGTTAGAGCTGAAGGTCAGGCTGAGTGGGATGGATAGATGGATGAATGAATGGATGAATGGATGTATGGATGGATTAATGCAGAGACAGGAGGTTAAAGAGGGAGAGGGTGGGTCAAGAAAAGAGTGAGATGAAGAGAAGACAGGGACAGCAACAACAAAGCAGAGAATGACCTCTGAGGTGATGTCGCTCCGATGTGTTGCGTGTGAGGATGAAAAACCTTTAAGCAGAAAGTTATGACCCTCTCACCCCTGGGTGTCCAGCTTCATTCACTGACCAAGGTCCAGAAGCTCTCAGGGACGTGGTTATAAACTGTGAAAGTAACATCTAAATGCTCTATGTGTTCACTTTTTAAAATTGGTCCCTCAGTGAGCTCAAACCTCCTCCTCCATCATCACAAGCCTAAGCTAAGAAACCTAAGCTCACCTGTCCCTCAGGTGTCTCTGATCCATGATGATCAGTGGTCACTTTCCTGCAGTGTAACCTGCTGCGTGAACATCAGCAAACTCTGCTTCTGACCAAGGAACATGTCCTCCCTCAGGGGACGATATGAAGAAAATTTGACAGGATGTTTTATGGCAGGACTATTCAGACTATTTTGACCTCAAACATTTTAGACCCAAATATTTCTGATCCTTCGAACTGTTTCTCTGCTCCACGTCCTAACTTTAATCTGGTCTTTTGTTTTTTTTTTATGTGTTTTTGAACCCTCACGTTTCCTCATCCTGATGAATCTGTATATTTGCAGATGTGAGCTTTAGCATTAGACCAGCAGACTGCGCTCAGTCCACTCTGCTGGACGGTGACTGCTTGTTGTTGTTGTTGTTGATGATGTCTCGATGTATTTTCAGCTTCCTTTACCACATAATGTTTTGTGCTACAGAGGGGTTGACTGTAAAACTGGATTTCCCTTCTGTGACTGATAAAGAATCCTGAATCTGAATCTAGACTTTGGTTTGTGGCCTTGACAGAAAATGTTAACGTACACATCATTTGGACCAGGATCAATCTCAGTATTAAAATTAATACATTGTTGGATGAAAGCTGGGAGTCGTATAAAAACAGACCAAGGGCCACAACGACTTTGGAGATGCCTGCTTCAAGCCATAAAAACACCAGAGTCCACCAGTGCTCGGATTTAACCTGACTGTGAAGTTTGCTTCAGAAAAATAATAAATCAGGAATCGTACATTTAAATTAAAAAGCCTGGGTGTCAAGCATAAAATGAAACAAACAAAACAAAACAAAAAAAAAGAAAGGGCAAAAAACAGTCACATCATCAGCCACACACACTCAAACACAGACACAGACAGACAGACAGACACACACACACGCACACACACAGACACAAAGAGGTACAGAAAGAATGAAATAGACTGACTCTCTGTGACACGCTGATCTGGATGGTGAGCAGAAGTGAACAGCTGCTTGGACACAGACAGCTCAGAGCTGGACGGGGAGTCGTTGGCCTAATGCAGTGGAAAACTAATCAATTAGCTGCAGCTCGGCTCTGACTGACACTCAATGGGGTGCGCTGGAGCCAAAGAGTGAATAAGAAGAGTGCGATCAGCAGCTCTGAGAGAGCGGAGACCGACGGCCCAGCCAGAGCGGATCAGGTCTGACTGTCAGCCCGTTAGCCTTCAGTTAGTTAACGCAACAATTAGAGCAGAGAGGACAGATGGGGAGACGTCCAGAGACAGGGGAGACCAGGACAACCGCTCAAGTTTGATGCCAAACACATTTTATAAAAGGCTCACACAGACCACAAAGGTCTGTATGGGAAATGATTTTTACACCGTGTAACAAAAAACTTTTTTTTTTGTCTTTTTTTTTGTACAGAAATATTCTTCTCATCCAATATTTTAACATTTCTTTAATTTGTATTAAAGAAATGGCAACCATTTTAACAATTTACTGAGAGAGATAATTGTAAAATCAATAGTACAAAATGACAAAAAAAAATTTTTTCTAAAAAACAATGAAAAAGGAAAAAATAGATTTTTTTTCCATTTTAAAATAAAATTTCAAAATCCAGCCATAACTCAGCACTTTGATTGATGATTCTCAAGATTTTAAATATTTTCTACATTTCTTTTTTTGAAAATAGAATGAAATAAAATAAAATAGATGACTTGGTAAATAAAGGTGAAGAGCTAAAGAAATAATGCTTGAGCATTAAATGAATTAAATTAATAAATAGATAAAAACCTAAAGATTTCATTCCAATTTGTATTTATTTCAAAACTAAATGATTCTATAGGAAATATTATTTTAGATATATGCAGAAAATTTAAAACAAATAAAAACTGATTTGAGACAATGAGAAGAGTTAAAATAACGAAATAATTTATATAAATCAGGTTTATGGGGAACATGACGTTAGCAAAAGGCCAAATTGCTCCGCAACACATACAAAGAGCAAAACACGGGGGAAACACAAGAATCACACTCTCCATTTCACACACACATACTCACACACACACCCAGATGTAGAGAAATAAACCTCTGATCCAGGTCGGGATCACATCATGAAGAAGTTACAGAATTCAGTGAGAGGACAGTTTCTCCATCTGTAGCACCTAAAGGTGCTGCTGACTTCACCTGACCCCTCTTTGCATCACTCTGTGTGTGTGTGTGTGTTTGCGCGCGCGCACGTGTGTGTGTGTGTGTGTGTGTGTGTGTGTGTGTGTGTGTGTGTGTGTGTGTGTGTGTGTGTGTATGTTTGTGTGTGTGTGTGTGTGTGTGTGTGTGTGTGTGTGTGTGTGTGTGTGTGTGTGTGTGTGTGTGTGTGATTAATAAATCATGCCTGGGACGGAGCGGTCCGTCAGCTCAGCTGTAAAACGTTAATTGATGACAAGTGTTGGTGAGGTGAAGTTACTCCACACCAGCTCCTCAGCAGGAACCTGATCCTGCTCTGCTCCTGGTTTAACGCGTCTCACAGAGAAAGAGGGAACACTCCAAACACAGCGAGCTGTGATAATCTCTGAAAATCCTGCATCAAGCTTGACATGGAGTGGTAAACATTTTACACATGGAGCTGAGTCTACAGATCCATCCCAGCTGGGTTTCATCAAACAGCTCCTTCAAAGAAACTCTGTCAAATAGAGCTCATAAAATACACCTCCATTAAAAAAAAACACAAGCTCTCCTTCAACACTGAAGACTAAGTGAGGAAAAGCCCAGCAAGTGCAAGTAGTGACAGGCTCAGTTTGAGCCTATTAAGAGTCCATACAGCCCGAAGACAGCGTGAAAAACTCATTATTTCATACTCATCCAGCAGTCAATCACCAGCAAGCGCTCACACATAAATACAAAACATGTTTCCACAGTGGAGCAGACAAAAGCAGCAGATCTTTACCTGAATATCCATGAGAAATGGCTGGTTTCTGTCAGGAAGAAAAAAGCTAAAAGACAATGAGCCTGTGTGGAGGGAAGGAGGAGGGAGGCCAGCTAAAGTTTGGTTGGCTTCCTGCTGTTTGTGGCTCCCCGTCAGGAACTCGGAGGGACTGTTTGGCTCAGAGAAGGAGTAAATGAGGGGAACATGTTAGTACACTGAGTCTGAGAGAGTTTGGCTCCCAGCTACGCTCTGATTAATATCACATCTCCCTCTCTCCTCCCTGCCTCTTGACAATCTTGTCACATCTGGCTGACAAATCCTCACAAGCCTTTTGGTGGCAGAGCACACGCGAGAGGGGTGGCTGCTGTGAGCGCGCGCGTGTGTGTGTATGTGTGTGGAGTTCTGGGGTGTCAAGGGGGTAGGCTGGGGCCAGGAGGGGCGGATCACAGCTTGAGGAGACGCTGAAGGGGGCAAAAAGCTGGTGCATACCCTCCTCCTCCTCCCCCACCTCCTCCTCTTCCACCTCCTCTCATGGCAGGAGCATCATGAAGCTAATGAAGCTAAAGAAGTGTCCCTTTCTGCTTACATGCATGTGCTAGCGTGTGAGTATGTGTGTGTGTGTGTGTGTGAGTGTGAGTGTGTGTGTGTGTGTGTGTGTGTGTGTGTGTGTGTGTGTGTGTGTGTGTGTGTGTGTGTGTGTGTGTGTTTGTGTGTGTGCTGTAACTAAGGGGCCCTGAAGCATTAAAAACACACAGACACACACAGAACGTAAGATTAGGATAAAAAGTAGAAACTTAAGAGTGATGAGGCGACAGACACAGAGATACGGATGTGTAGGACAGTTATCTCACACTTTGTCTCACACTTTGAAAAATCCTCCATCAGGGTCACAGTTTATGGAGCGGGCCCTGACACTCAGCTGATATTAAAAAAGACAACACGTTATGAGTGTAAACACACATGAGGAGGAAAAACAGCACGACATTAGAGCTTGAATTTATTTCAAAAACTTATTTCATTTTTCTTAAAGTCATTCAAGTTTGTCGTTTACACCAGGAGTGAATTATTCTGCTCTAAAGCCACTGATGTAATATTTTTTTCTTTGACCAACTTCAGATAAAACTGGATCAAATATTTAACTTACAGTGTAATTAAATTACACTGATCTCTGAGATACGGGTGGGTTTTTTTTTCCTGTAATCCTTGAAAATCTGAATATTTTATCAAACTTACAATAAAAACAAAATCATCTTCAGTTTATGCTACTGTCTAAGAATTAGAGGAGAAATGCTGATCGAAGTAAAAATAACTGTTTGAATTTTCAGAGTTTATTCTGCTTGGATCATCAGACGGAATTTAAGTCTCCCCAATTTGTTTGTTCATTATTATTATTTTTTTTTTCAAACACCCTTTCTGTTTGTGACTGCGCTCAGCCTGAAAATCTGACAGGAGAAAAGCCACAACTGTTAAGTAGTGTTTACACACACACACACACACACACCAAACACACACCGAGCACACACAAGCTTGGAGGAGGCTGCTACCGATACCACCGCCACCACCGCGCAGACAGCTCGGCTAATTGTTACATTATGGCTGCAACAAAACATTGGGCTGCTTTAAATTGCATTCCAATATGCACGTGGCCAGCGGCCAGGAAGCTGCAGGAGGCCCGAGGAGACGCAGACAGAGGCGCAGAGGGAGGCAGGCGGATGGAGAGCTGGTTCCAGGTAAGAGCTGAGGGGGACGACGCTGAGAGGACTTTAACGTCTTATTGTGTCTCTGAAGAGCTGGACAGCAGATTTCTCTGGACACGGTGGGTTTATTTTTCAGCGGTGTTTAAACGATGAGCCAGACAGATATTTACTTTCAGAAGCAAAGTGTTGATCACTAAAGAGTGAATTGAAACATCTTTGATTTAGCACTTTTAGCTCAGCTGACGGAAAGCTTTTAACTCACGGTCATGTCAAATTTCTCTTTGACTGTTGAGAAAACGTGACTTTTTTCCAAACACTTTTTGTGTCACACTTTTTGTGTCACACTAAAAACTCTGCTGACAGACGCTTTAAAACTGACCCCCAGAAAACTTTTAACACAACATCCAAAACTAATAAATGTTATGAGTGTGAACAGTCAGACGGAGTCAGTGTCAGAGAGTTTGGCTGTGATTACAGACGCAGATGTGTGAGAAAGAACATATCCCGGCTCCTTTCTCAGCCTCTCAAACAGAAGCCTCCTGTCTGACACGCCGCTCTACACAAACTCCATCCAGTTTGTCTTTGTTAAACACGACCTGAATGTGTGTGTCTGTGTGAGTGTGAGTGTGAGTGTGAGTGTGAGTGTGAGTGTGAGTGAGCAGACGGGGGATCAGAGTGAAAAGCCATGTCTCTTACCTCAGCCATTGTCATCTAGTCGGATGTTTCCAGGGATACTGTGGAGTTTGCCATTCCCCGCGAGTCCCACAAAACAACTGGCTCCAACTCTCCTGTTCGCACAAGTACTAAAGCAAAAGAGCCATCACAGCCGGCAGCATCTCCTCTGCTCCAACAACACGGACACACACGTACTCTGCCTCTCTGTCTTCTCCCTCTCACACACACTCACACACACTCACACACACGCGCAAACACACTGAGCCACCAACACTCACTCCACAGAAAAAGAGGAGTAGTCACTGTGCTTTTAACTCTCACTGCACAGATGCACACACACACACACACACACAATCACACACACTCCTCCTCTGCTTTCTCTCCTCTAATGTTGCCGTGGACTCCCTCTAAACTACTCAAGATGTTCTCTCTGTGTGTATGTGTGTGACTGTGTGTGTGTGTGTGTGTTGAAACTGGGCACAAGGGATTGGAATGAGATCCTCCCACTCGGCATTCTCACCTCAGGAGCTGCCTGGTCCCTCCCAAGCCTGCACTCACACACACACACCACACACACCACACACACCACACACACACATGCATGCATGCACGCAGATAGAGGTGTGCATGTGCTCCCACACACACACATACACGCACACACACGTCTACCCCCTCAGAGTCACAGGGCAGTCCCCTCACAGCTGGCTGGAAGAGGGCATGACACTCATCTTTCACAGAGATTTGATCAAAAGGAATCACAAAGGCTGGAGGCTCTCCTAATGCAGTCAGGGGAGACTCTCCCTCTCTTCCCCTTCTCCTCCTCTCCCTCTTTCTCCCTCTTTCTCCCTCTCCGTCTGAGTAATGCCCTAAATCAACGCTGCCCCTCTCCCTGCACACAGCCCGGTGTGTGTCTGGATTCACCTTAACACAGCCCTGTGAACAGCCTCCATAACAAGTTATGCCTTGTGCCGTCAGGAATGTGTCAGTGTCTGTGTTGAGTGTCTCTGGGGGGGGCTTCACACACACGACAAAAACCCAACCTGTGTTATCTTTGAAAATAAGTTTACCCCAGGTCAGACATCAAACATCAGCAGCAGAAACTTCTCCCCAGCTTCTGATTCTTTGTCTGAAAGCAGGTGAACGCTCTGGTCCTGGGTTCTCCAGATGTTCCGCGTTGAGAGGACAAATCATTTAATACGAACTGACACTGGCAGGGGAGAGTGGTTTGAAAGGTGTTATTTAAAGCAGACGAATGTTGACGGGATGAAACAGATCTCTGGGTGTCTTCACGCTGATTCAACACACAGAGTTTGTAATGTTGGTTTTAGCCCTGTTGTCTTCCTCTGCATTTCTTTCGTCTCTTCCCCCTCCAGTGGAAGAGGGAAAGCTCTGATGATTTAGCTATTAGAGGCAGCTGCTGATCCACAAATTACACAGCAAGTTCAAACAGGTACACCTGGTCTGCTCCACCTAAAGGGGGGGAGTGAGTGTGTGTGTGTGTGCGAGGGTTTACAGACGTTTTGCAGCTCAGTGAAATAAAGATGGGTTTCTTTCTTCTTTGTGTTTGGACTTCGCTGCATGTGCTTGCGAGCGTCTTGAATTGCTTGGCTGCAGCGGGGAGTCCAGTGCCTTGCTAAGAGGTAGCTCAGTGCTGCAGGGAGCGATGTGTGTTACTCATCCACTTTCCCCACCTCCTTTTTCCCAGTGAGAAACCAAACCTGACAGCCCTCCAATCATAAACAAGCTGCTCTAACCTCTAGGCTAGCAACACCCCCTGACTTGACATTCAGAAATTCGCCGAGCTGCCCTGCTAACTGATAAAAATGCAGCTAATAGCCCTTGAAGTTGGACATTAAAACTGCATTACTTTCCACAGGAGATCAAAGCTCTTCTTATTTGTGAAAAGTCCAAAATGTTATGAGGTTACATATATGGATAAGAGACATCCCGTCAAGGCATGTAACGCAAGGTTGGAAAGCCTTCCACTCCCCTGCGGCTGTGCAGGCTAGCAGATCTGCTTACCGGCCTTGTATTTATTCCATACCTAAGGGATGCATACCAAACACAGCCCCAGACCTGGCCTGGATTAGGTCTGCGCTGCTTGTCAGATTGCTGCTCTCTGGGCTTGAGCACCATAGACGTATTTGTGCCCCAGGGGGCTGAGCGTAGAAGCTGCAGCTAAAACCACAGCAAATAAACTCCATGTGCAGCAGAACAGGTCACGCTGCCTACTTACATGTCTGTCATTAGCCTTCCTGCAGGGGAGAGTGAAAGGGGCCTGAGTACTTGAGCAGATGAGCAGCTTTGGGAGAGCATTACACACTCCACACTTTCTTTATAGGATGAAGCTGAGGAAGACTCCGCTACAGTACACTTACTCTCACTCATTATCTGTGTTGATGGGGTCTTTATTTCAGTCAGCTCACACAAAGCTGGTGATGATGGAAGACTTACTGACACGTTCTTTCACCTGACATTCTTAATTACCACCTTAAATACTACTTCTGATTGGTTAAACCTGTTTTTTTTATTATTATTATTCTGAGAAGTTTAAATTTCATCAGTCTCCTTTTCAATTTAAGGTTAGTTTTCATCAACAAAGAGTCATCA
Source organism: Halichoeres trimaculatus (assembly GCF_033239565.1). Classification (NCBI taxonomy): domain Eukaryota; kingdom Metazoa; phylum Chordata; class Actinopteri; order Labriformes; family Labridae; genus Halichoeres; species Halichoeres trimaculatus. Next base: position 41,831,208 of record NW_027437181.1, on the reverse strand, counting down.
CATTTCTGGAACTTTGAAATGGATTTCTCTCCTGAAAGTCCCAGTGAGGAGTTTCTGAGTGATCTTAAAAGGTCTCCCTTCTAGATAAACGCCCAATCCTGATCCACAATGAAATGAGAATATCAGTGCCAATACAGGTTGTTTTATCAATGCGGCTTTGTAGCTTCCTGATCTGGTCAAGCTGGACCGGACTGATTTGGTTTTACCTGAAAGCGTTCCACGCAAGTTACGACTTCATTTTGAGCGTAAGTAATTCTGGTATGTAAACAAACCAACATGGTGGACATTATGAGCATAATTCTTAATCATTTCAATCACCAAAGGAGTCTGCAAATTGCTATATGAGTGAAACAGAGGAGGGAAAATGGCGCAGTAGGTAACAGAAGCTAATACTTAATATTTTAGGATATTTGTTGTGATACTGAAATGTATTTTCTATTAAATAATGTACTGGAAACTAGCTAACACCAGAGCTACTAAATTATTATATCATAGTATTATAATATTATATTATCATATTATCATATTGTTTAATCAGACCCTGCGTCCATTTGAATGGACATGACATATTTGTAGCTCTAAACCATTAAAAACACTGTGATTGAGTCATGTCAGTATTTTTGGTTGCTAATTGGATCCCAATTGTCCAATCAGAATCAAATTATGACTTTGAACATGCTCCAAAAAAGTAACAGACATCAGACAAGACAAGCATGGCTGAGCGGCTGAAGAGAGGGAAGAGTAGGTCCCCATTTTCAATTAAAAATACAAATTTATGTTCATGCAAGTGAAACGAAATTGCTCTGAGACTAATCTTAACTGTTAAAAGTGACAGTATTTCAAGTTATTTTGACTGCAACTCTTATAATTATTTAACAGGATTTTTTTAAAGTTTGATGTCCATTGCAATGGACAACAGGACTTAGTTGATGTTCGCTAACAGTTATGTTTAGGGTCAGTATGCAAAGAAACAATACACCTTTTAGCTTTTCAAAGGTAAAGTTTGTTATCACAGTGTTGTTAATCTTGTTTACAAAATGTTAAATGTATATATTTTGGTACATAATGCTCTTTCAGAGTATAAAGTCGAAGACTTCCTTGAACGTCTCTTAAATGGAGTTATCTGAACTCGACTCCTTGAATTCAGGAAATGAGGCAGATGAGACCAGTGAAATAGATGGTGAGGTTAGAAATGAAGTATTTCTAATTCAAAGTATGAGTGGTAGACCCAGTATGTCTCCAGACCAACTCAACGACAGGTTCAGGATTTAATGCCTCTACCTGAAGTGTAGTACGATATGGTTGACCACATGCCAAATTATGATGACAAGAAAGAGGCCACCAGATGCAAGATGCCAGACTGCACAGGAAAAACACACGTCTTTTGTGACAAGTGCACCATCCACCTGTGCTTTGTACCACACCGAAACTGCTTCAAGGCTGCTCATCAAAAATAAGAATATATGAAAACATCCACAAGCTTGATGTCTTCTCCAGGGCACGTTCCAGTTCCATTTAAAGTAAATGTTTGATCAGTTCATGTAACCTACAAAAAAAAATGGTAATGTATTGGAAGTGATAGTTTACTGAAGGCAGAACTGATTTCTTAGATTATCTTATCTACAATCATACATCATTGAGTTCATGTTCAGATCGGGTTGTGGCATCTACCTCTCTTCCCGCAGGCCCTGGTTTTCCTGGTGGTTAGCTCACAGATGTTCACTACCAATGCTTAAAATACATCTCCCAAGATTATTTGCATGTTCAGAGATGCAGACAGTCTCAAAAATAACAATCAATCAATCTTTTATCATTTTCATAAGTATCAAAATGAAATTGTGTTCAGCGCTTTCATACACTGTATAGCAGGAGGTAGCTATAGCCTTTGAAAGTGCAAAAATGGTGCAGTAAAGTACAAAAATGGTGCAAGACCCTTCTCTAAAATCCTTAAGTAGTAGTATATAGGCAGACATCCAATTTTTAGGTAATACATGATTTATTTCTATGTACTAAGTTTTCATGTCATTATACGCTTATTTAGTCCTGGCGTCCATTGTAGTGGACATCAAAAAAACCCACTAAAAACACGAGTTGTCAAAAAATAAAAAAAATCACTTTGTTTCTATGTTAGAGAGGACTTAAAATCCGTTAGACAAATTTTTTTTTGCCCAGCAGAAAAAATGCGGGTCTGAAGGGGCAGTGATGTGACGTCACAAGAGTCCTGAGTCT